>NW_026623492.1:988720-1036698 GCF_030028575.1 Malurus melanocephalus | reverse complement strand
ATGAACCCACTATAGAAAGTAATTTGGGATCTCTATATATTATTTACCAGGAAAAAGTCACAGTTTTGAAAGTATCAGAGTATCAGTTCAGGCTGAGTATTTGCAGACTGGCAAGTAAATGCTAGCCAGACCCTTTACTTATGAAAATGGAGACATTTCTGTGGCTGGTATTTGATTCAGCAATTTCACAGCAATGGGTATAATGCAATTTATCTATGGTTTTAGAGCATCCAATTTCAGTCACTCCTAAAGAATGCCATCATGAGTTTATTATGCACTTGATATAATTTTCTATGTGAACATGGGAAAAGGAACACTTGGCTAGAGAGAAAGTATAGGAAATTAGAATTAGTGTTAGAATTCACAGAATGATATATATATATATATATATATATATATATATATATAAAGGTATATAAAACATATATTTGCACTTCATTGCTTGGTTTGTTAGTATTGATTGGTGTTCAGGTTATTGGAATGATTGCTGATTGAATATGTGTACTTTATTGCTGGTTGTGGGTAGAATGAGCAGAAAACCTCACCCAGTAATTTGTAGAAGAGGTTAAACACTTTGGAAGAGTAGGTTGCAATATGTAAGCYATCATTTGAGGAAACCTTGCTTCTTTGATCATAGTCAAATGTGACTGTGTGAACCCATGGAAAGGACAACAGAAAGCAAAAACATCCTTTTCCATCCACAGGACCATYGTGGAACTGCTTCTCACATTCCTTTGCACTGTGAAGAAACCAGACTTTRCCTTGGGTATCCCATCTTATTTTAAGGTGGACATGAGTACAGATTTTAATTGTTTTATAATCTCCTTTTGCTTAAATCTTGTCTTTCTGTTTAATATAAGCTATACTTTTAAGAAATTTATATTTATTGCCKATGTTATGTTCTGGGAAGGAAAAGCAGCATTTGCTTGAGCCTGGCTCATTCTTTACTGAGAATGCTTAGCTGACCAACAAGATGAAGCACAAGAGTAGAGATTTGAAGGAGCACTCCAGAGAGGTTAAAAGAGTGGATGAAACTGAATTATAGATATGCAGCAACTGGCCTTAACCTGAAACCGGGTTAGGATGAGTGGTGTGTGTAGAATCACATCAGTTCCAGAACATGGAGTTCAAATCCATGATGCTTCAAAGCAATGGTTTCTATTTCAATGCAAATTTGACAATGATAGATGTTAATCACACTCCTTAACAAAGAACCAGAGGCATAAAAGTGAGTAGTGTGGCATATGAATCCCATAAAATAGAAAAGAACCACATGCAGTAGACATACTTAACTTCTCAGGAAACCAATCAACACCTCTAAAATGTGGCTACCTGGTAGCATACAATACTTCAAAGTTAGAGTCTGCAGTCAAAACAAGAATAACCTGATTTTACAAAAATGTCAATAGAGATTTTTAGAAGTGCAGGAAAAATAGGGCAGTATTAATCTCTTAACTGAAATAGTTTTCTTGATAACAGAGGTGTCAAAGAAAATAAATTAGTGGTTCTCAAAATCAGATTTCTTTTTCATGCACCACTATGAAGGGGGAAAACTGTCTGCTTTAACCCTGATCCTGAAAGGGTTTAATTTACTTGCCCAATTTCAGACATGAGTAGTCTCACTGACTTCAGACAGAGGGTAGTCCTGCTGAGATCAATGGTGGTACTCACATATATAACGTTAAGTACATGCATGCATCTTTTCAGCGCCCAGATCTCAAATGACTACCACAGAAATAAGTACACCTGGAAATAAATATCAAAGTGCAGAGAGAATTTTTTTTTTCCGGACTGAGATGAGTATTCAGGAAATGGACACAATAGCTCATATGTGATACATTTTATCACTTCTGAAAAGCGTAAGTGGAATCACTTGTGGAAAGTGCAGGAAGATTACAGTGCAAGATTTAGGGAAATTGCAGTCTATGAGTCTCCCACTCTCACCAATCATAGGTTTGCTGGGATCATCAAAGTTTTCCCAAATGTCTTTGTGAGTGGGATTGTCGGTGAAGTTGAACATTTATAGGCTCAGAAATTTGTCCAAGGTTCTAATTTTATTTCAATACGAACTCATGTTACTTCTGTTGAAAATTCTACTGACAGTCCCATACATGTAATTTATGACATTTCCTATCAAGATGTTTAGCTGAATTAGAAACACTTGTGAAGAARCCCGTCTGCAGGCAGTTAAAGAGCATTTTTGTAGCAGAGGTGAGGGCTTTTGAGGCAACAAAGGAGACTCATCTTACTTTTATTCCAATGGCTGTTGATCAAGCAATTGCACCATAAACTGCTTACAGCTGTGGCTTTTGTTACGGTGACAAAGAGTGTGTTTAAGGGTAGACAGAAAGCAGTGTTTTGTGTTAGTTTACAACGACCATGCAGTTTACACACCAAACAGCCCAAAGGATATTTCTGCAACTTCCAGACTTCTTGGTGAAGTGGCACTGATTTGTTCTCTCTTTTTTGTAATTTATTTCACTGAACTGGTTAYCTGTATATCTCTCCTGTTTTCCCTTAACACCATTACATACCTCCTAGCTCACAGATTTCATTTTAGGCATGTGAGCTATTACATTTAAATTAATAAAACAGAAAGTAAAGATGCCCATAGCTTAGAAGAGCATTATTATTTATCCAGTGCAGGCAATGTAGTAAACACAAAATGARAGCACTTTAATTGCTCAAATTCATTGGTCTGAGCCTGTTTTAAAGATGAGACAACTTATKTAGCTCTGTAAACCAGAGATTTAGCACTCTGTTTTTATACAGCTGCCTTTAAGTTGGGTTCTGTACTACCCTTCAGAGACACGATAATTTCACAAGAAAATGTTGAGAACCGGCTTCCTTGCAAAGTTCAATCATTGCCTGCCTTTAAGCTGTGCGTGCCTGGGTGCAGAAGGCAGGGTGTGAACACTCACCCTTTGTCCCTGCTGTATCACCTGGGCACACAATGGGASGCAGGCCAAATTTGTTTCATGTCCAGCTGTCGAAAACATTGCTCTCTGCTGTAAGTCAGTAGTCCACTCTGCCTTCATGGYTAGTAGGTAAGCAGCTACAGAGTTTGCCTGTCTTCAGATGAGATTTACTGCCCTCTGGAGGTATTTATCTTTCTTCTCCAAGAACAGAAGTAGCTCAAAAGACCTTGTGCCCTTGTGTAGGAAGTTTGTATCAACAACAGCCAGCTGACACAACTTGTTGCGATAAAGAACACGGGCTGCAATCCTCTGACAAAAACCTCACCACTTTCTGCACAGATGGCTTAGAAGCTGTAGAAGAAAGGGGCAAAATTAACCAGAATTGGTTTGGATTATCCTGTTAYGATGTGGCTATATGGTATTTCCTAATGTCATGGTGCTCTGCCTCATAGCAGGATGCTGTGAAGAGGTATCCAAGGAATGATTCCTGGAATGCAAGATCCGTGTTCGTTCTTACCAGGACACCACTGACAAGCGCTGCCTCTGCCGACTTCAGGTGCTAAGTGTTCTTGAAAATGCAGCACAATGAGTTGGAATAAACGAGGTCATGGCCAAACTCCGTAATTTCATTTACTGATTTCATTTTTCCTTGAGCTGGTAAGACTTGCTTCAACCTTGTCTCATACTCTACTGGGTTAGTACCTGAGGACATTACTTTGAATACCTGCTTGGTGGTGTTGCCTGGATTTATTCTACCTGTGTTATAAAGACAGCATTGGGCTGGATGCACCCAGCTCTTTGAAAACCCACAAAATTACAGCCAAAGTCTCAAAAGAGTTTTGAAAATCATGGTCTTTGGGATGATACTAACCTATCTGAGGGGACATACCTTTCTGCAGAAGACTCTATCGTCTCTGAGATTTCTGCTTTTGATTTTCAGTTGGCTAGAGAGTTTATTTCAAAGTTCATTTCCAGATTAAACATGCCATGCTTTGATCCACAAAAGCCTTTATTTCACAGGAGTCATTTAGTTTACCCCATTTCGACATAGTCATACATGTCTGATTTTTCACATGAGGCAAGTTATACTCTGTGTATACAGGAGAGATACTTGCTGCCTAAGTGTTTGGGTTTTTTTCTTTTTTTCCCCCTACAAGAGAAATATATGGAGAGAAGAGATACATTTTTGGTGAATAAARATATGTGAAAGCAATTGATTAAAGCCCTGTTAGGGTCCCTAATTTGTGCCCTTTAAAAAAAAAAATTACCTACAGAAAACCSTGGAGGAAAGATACTATGAGATAAAGATATCATGGGAACCTTACACTAATCAAAATMCTCTGTGACTACCTTATTAAGATACTTACTTTAGGAACAAAACATATGGTCAAAGCTTCAAGGAGATAGGCCCTTTATCTCACYACCAACAAAAGGGTAAAATGCTCCTGGTTCCTTCAAGGATTTAARTAATGCTTGCTTAGGGTGTTTCATTCACTAGCAAACATGGTGATTTGTGAAGCACAACTAATGTGTCCCTGGGAAGTTCCAGCATGAAATAAGGCTAGGTGTGAAAGCCTGTCAGGGTCCAAAGAGATATGATTTAAGGAGAAGAGCTCCCTGAAAATGTGAGGATGAGTGTTACTAACTTAATCCATATGATAATTTCTCCCCCCAAATATATGACAGAATACAGGGCAGAAATGCATGAGACAGACATTAGTCACTGTCCACCGCTGATATTTTTTCCACGTATTTATCAGCAAGGGTTGCCATGCTGTGTTTAAACATTTGTGAAACAGATCAGTGTGCCAAGATGAAAAGTAAAGGAGCCASCCTTTACTTGCAGATGCACACACACTTGGAAAAATTGAAAGAACTTGTTTCATTACAAATTTATCTTTGTAGTCTTACACAGTAATAAAAATAACTGAAAGCAAGGTGTCTGGACAGATACAGGAGGGTAAGAATGTGGCTTTTTACCACCAATGCTGTTGTATTTATAAATAGATGCATGATATAATTTTCTGGATTTTTTCTCTTTCTTTTGTAGCATGAACATTGCCAAAGGCAGAATGTTCTGACTTTGTGCAKGTGATCCTAGATTTACTATTATTAGCACTTACAATTAAATCTAATATTAYACTACAAAATATATCTGTATAAGCAGTGAAAAAAAACCTAAAAAAAAAMMCAACTCCATTCAGYGTGTAGTTTTGGGAGAAAGCTAGACCTGGGAAGAGTTGTGAAATCATCAAGTTAATCCCTTTAAAATGCAAGGCCTAATTTTGGTAGTGAAAGGCATATATGAGTTTATGGCAGAAATGACTCTGAAATGACGACTGGAAGAATATATCCTGGTTTTGGGACGTAGTATGAGATGTGATAGAGAAGCCTTTGCATTGTAAGGTTGACACTACACCTTGGACAGAAGTAGATCTTAGACCTTGCTGCTGCCTCCCCACCTGAAATTGGATATATTTCTAATCCAAGACTGTAAAGACCTTTCTCTGTTTAGTGGAACACATCACCTTCACAGCCCTGCTTCCATTTTTCCTCTATATGCTACTTTCTTTGGTATTGTTATTTAATTTATTTTAAACTAAAGAACATTGGAAATAAGCTTTGCAGCACTGTATCAGCAATTTGCTGYCTCACAGATTTCAATGCAAAGGACAGTAATTGTACAGAATCAGCTATATTTAAGAATATTCCATGCTGACAATATTTTTTTGCTGTTTGTACTGTGAAATAAGAACAGACAAAATATCTGCCTCCTCACACATTGATATTTCCTTGTTTTATATAGATGAAATAATTGCACCTAAAATGGTGACTTGAGCTGCTTGAGCGATGTATCAAGCTGTAACTGTTCCACATCTTACAATTTTGTGATTCAGTCTGCGCACATGGACTGTGTATTAGTATGGGAAAAAAAGATGTGATATTTGTATTGTATTAAAKAACTCACTTCATGACTTAGAAGAGTATTCACAATTTGTGTGAATGAAAGGGWACAGGTGGTCAGATTGCTCTGATATTTAACTTCCCTTGAAAGTCACACATCTTGAAATTTTCTTCTGGAGAGCTGTAGCAGAAAATACTCTGTTTCTCTCAGGCAGTCACAASTGGATTACATTCAAGTGTGATATGGAAAACGTGCTAAAGATAATGTATAGTGGATTGACCCTGACTGGATGCCAGGCACCCACCAAAGCCACTCACTCWCTTCCCTCTGCAGCTGAACAGGGGAGAGAAAATTTAACGAAGAGTTCATCAGTTGAAATRAGGACAGGGAGAGATCCCTCATCAAATACCATCACGGGCAAAATGGGATGTAATTAGAGATAAAAACTGAATTTATTATTAATAAAATCAGAGCTGGACAATGAGAAAACACCTTTTTCCTACCTTTCTCTCCTTCCSAGCTCTACCTCCCACCCCTGTGGCACAAGAAGAAGGGAATGAGGGTTGTGGTCAGTTCATCACATKTTGTTTCTCCCACCACTCAGGGAGAGGAGTCATTTCCCTTCTGTGTCGAGGAGTCCCTCCCATGGGATACAATTCTCCATGAACTTCTCCAGGTCAGTCCATCACATGGGCTACTCCCTGTGCGCTGCTGCAGCATGGGTCACTCTTCCACGGGGTGCAGTCCTTCAAGGACAGGCTGCTCCAGCCTGGGAGCAGGKCCCCTCTCTCTGCCAGGTCTCCCAGGGGGTCACTCCCTGCTCTCAGTGATCCACCTGCTCCAGTGTGAGCTCCTCCATGGGCTGCAGGAGGATCTCTGCAGCCCCTTGGATCTGATGGATTCAGGGGCAGAGCTGCCTCACCATGGGCTGCACCATGGGCTGGGGAGGGATCACAGCTCCAGTGCCTGGAGCAGCTCCTATCCCTGTCTGCAGAGTTGTTCTTCTCACATGTTCTCACTCCACTCTTCTCTGGCCTCAAATACAACTGTGCATCCAACMCTTCTTTTTATTTCTTTCTTCTTGAATCTGTTATCATAGAGGTGTTACCATAATTTCTAAGTGGCCCAGCCTTGATTAGCTGCACATCCATCTTTGGAGCCAYCAGGGTCTCGTGCTGCTGGACATGGAGGAAGCTTCTGGAAGCTTCTCACAGAATCATCCTGTAGTCTCCCCCTCCCCTAGACTCAGCCATGCAAACCCAATACATAATGGAAAATTCTTTATAAAAACAATGATCCATTCAGCTGCTCCTGAAATGGGACTATAATGGCTGTGATATTTTGAAAATGTTAAATACAGTATAAACATACCCAGAGATTTAAAATTATATTTTTTCCCTGTGGGTCRTACTTGAACTGATGCTTCAACAAGTTTCTAAAAAGCACTGCACAGGTGAAGGTGCTGGCTGAGATTAGCAAAAGCAGCCTTCCTCTGCTTCTCAGAGCACTTCCAGCACTTTTGCTATGAATTGTGAGAGTCAACTTTATGGCATATTTATGTGTTAGCTTAAAAAAAACCTCGGCGTTGTTTGCTCTAAATGTGGTAGCTTGTCCCTGTGTTACGAAAAAAAATGTCTCCCAACAGTTTCTTCAAACTCTTCCTATATTTGATATCAGACCTGGGCAGTCTCCTCCCTTGAGCATTCTGCCCTTTTCACCAAGGTGTCTAAGCACATTTTGTTTATCTTCAAATGGAAGCTGTCCTATGTCTTTGATCACACATGCTGCTGCTTTCAGGCTCGGTATCTTGTGTCACAAACAACTATTTGAGCAAAAGRGCATCTTCTGTGAGGGGCTTCTCCCCTCTCCAGCAGCAGGTGAATAATATCAAGTCACAACAAACTGCTAATACATTCCACCTTGGCTCTGACAGAGCACTGATGGGTTTCTATTTCTCCCAGCATCTGCACGCTGGGCCAAATGAACAGTGTTTCTTGTGTGTGGTTGGTGTTTAAGGCCTCATTGTGCACACGGCCTAGAAAGATATATTTTTATAGGTAAGCACCTCATAAAATATTTTTCTGAAGACATTTATCAAGAGAGACATTGAGAAACTGTAAGRAAAGGGGAAGGAGAAGCTGGGGGAAACACAACATGTGCTTTTCAGCTGGCACAAGGTCCTGCAGCAGCAGCCTTCATGTGAGAGGCGACACTTTGCACATTACAACAGGGAATCAAAAGATTTATACTCAACACTCCATATATATGGCTCTCCATGGCATCATTTTGAAAGGGTGATTATTGGTTTGACATGAGGGATTTTTTTACGTGAAATGCTGAAAGTTCTCTATGTGTATAGCCATAATCACCTGATGYTGGTTTTTCCTACTGCATGACTGTTAATAATAAATAATCGTAACAATGATACTGAGGTTCTCCACAATTATCACATTTGTTTTCCAAGAACCCTCAGGGGCTCTTATTTATCACTTGATATAAATCCTGCCTGCCCCTCTCCCTCCACTTACACATGCATACAAAAGAAGTGCAGGCATATGGGAAGTGCCTTACCTAATTTGATGTCAGCCCTGTTTATTATTATCTCCCTGAGCTGTGGTAATCGTAGTTCAGTTGGTGAGCAATTATAAAACCAGAAGCCATAGGTCTCCTGCTAGGCTTCTCTRTGGGATCTCCCATTTTCTACCCCCAAAAGTACAATGTGTTCAAAAGCAATGCACTGACTGTGGAAAAGATGTCAGGCAACACCTCTTAAATTCTTGTATAAGTCAAGGATTGAAGCACTGGTGGAGTTTAGACAGGACCCTTAGTAAATATGCTCTTTATATTTGAGTTTACATGGCAGCTTGGGCTAATGAGGGTCTTTCAGTGTATGCAAGGTGAGAGGACAGGGAGGACACAAAAACTGGATAAGCACAATTAAAGAGAAACRTGTGATTCTGGGGGGTATTGCAGCAAAACACCTGCAAAACATAATCTTTGTTCATGTCTGGTTTCTGAAGAAAAATTGCCCTTTTCTGCTAATTTGAGGTACACACAATAGAATAATTTCTTCTCTTGTCCTCCTCTCCCCATATTTATAATCTTATAGATAAAGAAGCTGATTTGGGATAAAAACTACTTGGGCTCAATTAGAGTTACTTTGTGAACTGGTGGCTTCATCGGGGTGTTTCTGTCTAAAATTTAGTCTTTCTGCTTTTTTTTTGTAATTCCTGTCAACTTATTGTTTAAACTGTTCAGAAGAAAAGAAGTCAGGAGTTCTGAAACACCACCTGAGAAATGAAGTGCTCAGGTACATGTGCACGTGAATTTAAGTTTTCCAGAAACTGACAACAGTACAGAAAAGCTTGTCCAGCTTCCTGCAGCTGCATCTGTAAAAGACTTGACTGGTAAAGGCAAGACTTAGAGAAGAAATGACATGTGCCCAGCTGTGACCAGACTTCCACTGAGTGAAGTTCTGGTGGTGCAAGACTCCTGCTGCTGTAGCTCCCCCATCCATGCAGCCTGCAGAAAGGGTTTTTTCACAGTTGCAGCAAGCAGAAAGCAGTGGGAAGTCTTTTGACTTGCTTTCTCCCCTTCTCATTTTATTCTAATCTTCACAGTCTTTTGGCCTTGCCTTGACCCAGTCTACCTCACTGGAGAAGACCAGCCCCACCTGACAGCAGCTGTCAAAGAATTTTTCTTCTCCCTGCTTTCTTCATCAAAGGTAATCTGGACTCTAAATCACTGGCTTCTCTGTGAAAAACCCAGAGACAGCTTTTCTAGTTGGTCACTGGGACAAGCACAAAGTACAAGGGAGTTATGACCTGTTACTGGAATTTTCTCAGGTCAACAATCAATATTAGAAAAAGAGATAATGATAGCATTAAATCTAAAATGCCTTTTATTCTACACCAGATACAAATACAATTAAACACAAGTTTTCCTTTCCTACCACCTTTCCATCTATGTACAGAGTTCAAGAAGTTTTTGGACAATGCTCTTGGCCATATGTTGTTGTGTTGTGCAGGGCCAGGAGTGGTAATTGATGATCCTTATAGACCCTTTTCTACTCAGGATATCCRGTGATTCTATGACTTGCTTCTTTGCAGGTATGTTCTGTGTATTCAGAGATGAGAACTATTTTTTTACAGCTATTTTTACTTTCACTCTGTGAAACCATCTGGGTGGTGTTTGCACCAGTCTATGATTTGTTTGCAGAGTGTCTCTTCTGCCTTCTGTGAAATTTGGGGAGAGACCTAATAACTCAAGCAATAGTGAAAATCCTAGCTCAGACTGAGTCTGCCACCTTCAGTCCTCTGGGTTTTGCTGATTATCTCTGGTCCCACAGGTAGGGCTGGCCCTATGGATAGAGGCTGGTGGCATTCTCTGCATGAGCCATTACCCCTTGACTGCCCAGCTCATGGGTGAGTTACGAGCAGGGCTGGCCAGGATGAGATGCTGAACACAGCAGTCTCTGCAGATCGTTTTGGATATATGCTGACACAGCAGAGTTCAGATGATCCACGAGTCAGAGCTGTACGAGCCTCTTTAAATAAAAGCTGTAACCCAACAGCACATGCTTGGAAGCAAATTTAAAGCCRAGTGTTGAGCCTCGCCACATTCCCCTGCTGACTAAGTTATGTAGCAGCTTGCAGGTAACAGAGAAACTGTTTCTTTTTTCCAGCTGGGTCAGAGGTAACCATGCTCAGAAACTGCAATGAATCTCTCCAGCCACTTGAAAGTGTCCCTCCAGACTACTGAGCTGGTTCAGTATTTTGTTTCTTTAAGCAGTTTTCTCCAAAACAGCTGGAACAGAAGCCTTTTACCTATACCAAACCATCTTGAATCTCAGACAGCTTCACTTTGTCCTCAAGATCACAATAATGACAGCATTCATTTCCTCGCTCCCACAACATCCACTTTCCTGCACATACAAAATGTGTTGTGACATGCCAACAGGYATGAGCTTTAAAAACAAGTGGTTTTTATTGCCTTTAAGTTCTGTGAAATTCCCAAAGGTTATGAACCAGAACGGTCCATGAATTTGGGTGCCTCTGTCTAAAGTCCCATTTGTGTTTCTCTTTACTAAGGTAGYGCTGTTACTTTTGATGCCACCACCAATAGTACAGACATTGTTTCCAAGACTGCTTTCTAAGGCCATTTTCTAAGAAGAAATCATAATAGAAAAGGTAATTCAGCTCCTAGTTTGTAGGTGATGGTACTTCGTGTTTTGCTTCTGCTTCCATCTCATAACAATGTTAAGACGAGGGGAAAAGGAAGTCTACYGGAGAGAAGGCATTTTCCCCTCCTCAGCTGGACCACTTCCAGTTACTCTGTAATGAGAATAGTCTTGTCAATGATCATGAAAATAACTGTTTGCAGTCAAAAACAGTCCACTGTTTTGGATTGTGTATCAGTCAACTTTCTGAGGTCTTACCTGTGATACCCTGAGATTTGCAGAATGCACCCCTGAATTGAAAAGTCAAAGATTTGTTGATGTAATTGTCTACAGGGCTGCTGTGACTTGCATGCCCAGMCATATTCATTTTAGTTGCACTGAGACATGCCAAAATAAAGAATGGACCCAAAATTCTAATTTCTTGTTTAAGAGAAGTTTTGCATTGAAAGTAATATGAGAGCACTTCCTGAGTAACCCTGAGTGCAGCCAGTCAGTGTCCCATACTTCTGCTCCAGCAAAACATTAACACTCCTTATTCTTGAGTATCTGTGACTGAAATGGCAAAGATATATTCAAGTCTTGGCTGGTAAAGAAAAGGGGTAGGGAATTCCCRATGGTTTGTTGTATTTTCTGAATTGACATGTATTCTCTGATAGCCAGCTTCGATAATCTTTAAACATTAATGTTTTTCTGTTATTAGAGAAAGAACCCCTGAACCTCATAAGATCTGCTGCTGTGTTGGGATCTACCACACAAGTGCTCCTATGCTTTAACCAGATTATGCCTCAGGAGGAGGGTTGTACTTTAAGGCATTTGAGTGCATTTTTTCTACTGTTAAACAGAGCTCTGGCTGTAAGAGTAGCTCTTACATAATTTCTATGWATATAGTACCCCGAGTAAAGCTTAACCTTTTGCAAATTAGAAGCTCAGACTAATGTATTTTATAAACTGATTTTCTTCCTTCCCCTAAAGTCTTAGACTTTTTCATTAAAAACCCCACACATTTTGGCATTTATCTGTATTTCTTTTGCAAAGCTTTAAAACAGCAGCTGTGCTTACTGCCAGCATGACACAATGCAGAAACATATTGTTCCTTACAGAAAGAGAGGAAGTTTGAAAAAGTGTGAGAAAGAAAGAGAAAGGCCAGGACCTCTTCTCTCTGGTCAGACCATCCTAGGACTCCTTCTGAGCCCTGTAGGGGGTTGGCAGGAAAGAATTTGTAGCCACAGGGACATGTTATCCAGAACCAAGGGTTGAACCTAATTGTAAGCAGATTTTGCCCGCCTTTTTTTGGATGAATGATGGCCCACTGGCATGTGACCTGGCTTGGCAATTTCCCTACAGTGTCCAGGCTGCCATAAGGAGATACGTAATGTCTAGYGTGATAGGAAACTCTTCAGCGCAGATGGTACAGAGCTGCCTCATAAAATGACTCAYTGTGAATCCTCACAGAAATCTCAGCTATAAAAATGATAATGGAAAAAGCACAAGAAAATGCAAAATGTCTCAAGAACCATTTGTTCCATCTCATGTCTCCCATTTAATGTACAAAAAGACACATTCTACAACAAAACCAGCAACTTCTTCCCYTTTTTTTTTTTTTTTTTTTTTTTTTTTTTCCCCACTGGCCAGGCAAAATCAATAGGATGAAGTACTGGAATTGTAGAAGTGTAGAGAGCTCTTGGAGAAGGTAAAGTGACAGCTTGCAAAGTTCTGACCAGCCCTTAGGGAAGAGAACAAACTTCTTGGGAAATGCTTTGTGCACATAAGCTCTTCTCTCCCCTTTCCACTCCTCTGGTCCTTACAACAGTAGGAGGAAACAATTAGTCAACAATGACACCTGAATTCTTTTTCCAAAACAGTCGCTGAATGTTCATTCAGAAATACTCTCTGTTGGTGGAATTTTTCCAGTAATGCATGAAGTGATTACAAACATGTATTTCAGAACACTGTGCCATTTTAGTAGCATTTTCAATTCTTTCCTTCTTTGAATTCTGGCACATTTTCACTTTCTTTTTGGTACAATTTGTTGGACATTTTTCAGGGTTTATCCCTCATTTAAAGCAAATGTCTGCAACATTCTAGAATTTTCTGTGACTTCAAGTTACTGTGTTCAGTAAGGACAGGCCGTAACACAAGATCAGAAGTAACACAAGAATCAGAAAAGAGGGAAGCACTGAATGTGCTTTTACCCTTYCTCCACTTTCCACCATGGGAGATGATATCAGAACACTAAGTGAAAACATATGAATCATTTTGAAAGAGAAAGTGCTATCTGCCTGCAGGTTGCATGTGTTATTGTGATGGTGATACAGGGCACCCTGTACTCTTATGCCAGAGTTGCTGTGTCAGCAYTTTAATGTGGCTTAGCAGCAAATCCTCTCACAGCAAATTTAACAGCAAATTTCTCCCACTTACCTCACTTAGCTTAGACTTGCGGAGCAGTTCCTATGAGAACAGAACAGAATTTTCTGTAAGGAAACACAAGTTCAGCTCTGTGGACTCACCAAGCTCTTGCAGGGGAAACAGGGTCAGATGTCTGATCCTCTGAGCAGCTGAAAACTGTAGGAGTATTTAGAACACTTGGTATGAGGAATCACAACAAATCTAGTCAAGTCAGGATTGTTTGGTCTTGTTTAGAGCATGAGTGGAAGGGGATTGGAAGTGATTTGGCACGAGTTGTCCTGTTAACACACATCCAACCCTGCCCTTCTTCCCTTGCTCAGCTTTGCCTCCCTTACCCTCCCCKAATCGTCTCTGTGCAAGAGCATGTAGCCCCACAGAGGCACAGAGGGATCATTTAACCCACAGAGGGTCAAACACTGTAGATGTCAGTCTCAAGACCAAACAGCTCTCTCCTCAGAACAAGGAATCATTCTCAAGATCCTTCTCCTCTAACTAATCCTTCTCCATCTCTACTGTCTGTGACTTTCTGTRTCCACATCCTCCTAAATCAACCAGATGCTCCCAGACACTTTGTTCTGGATTTCCAAGCCCTGAGCATCTGTGAAGAGCCTCTGTAGCACTGTTTCCAGCTGGCCACGGGTAAGACACTGCTCTCACTCATACAGGCAGATGGAAATGGAGGAGAAGGACCAGTACCTGTGACTTTTGTTGACGGATGTGTCACTATGCTGTCTGCTTGCCATCTGATTCATACACTGAATTTGTATCAGCTCAAGTGTCCTTTTTGCCATAGAATCCCATTGGAATGAGACAGTGAAAATGCTGAGATCTAAGCAAAGCAATACTGACCACTTTTTGCTCTGTGAGACTCCTACTGTGGATTAGAAACAGATTTCAGATTGAGCTCTACCTGCCAGCAATGAAGCAAAGGAGACAAGGGACAGGTCCTTTGGGAGAGGGAACCCAAACACAGCCATGTGTGAGGAAAGAGGGTAATGTATGCCAAGAGCTCACCTGTAATGACAGGAACTTGAACAAGATTATCTCTCAGTGATCATACGGTCTTCATTTCTGARCACTATGGAGAACTACTTGTCTGATACATCAGAATTCAGCTTCATATTGACTTTCAAAGTTGTGATCAGTACTGGCTAGTGTCATTGACCTAATAGAGCAGAACAGCTGCAGAATAGCACAAGGGGACAGCAATAAGTTGCATTTTGAAAATGCAGATTCTTTTTTTGATAACACAGCAGTGTTTTGTAAGTATATCTTCAACTCAACATTCAATATTTCCCCCTGAAATTCTTCTGAGGTTCCCCCAGATTTCAGTCTGAGTGTCTCTGTAATCGTAACCACCAATTGCACACCAATCCATACAAGATACRATTTATTCATAAAAAGGAAATTAAATCTGTGTTTGTATTCAATATGCAGCAGACGTGCTATTCTGCATTTGCACCACACTGCATAACACTTTATATGTAGGCTGTAAAAAGTTGACTCTGAGAGATTATGGGGAAAAAAGTCAGAAACACAACCCTGAATCTTTCTCTGCCATGCTGTAAAAYAAACTATTTTCTGTCTGTATAAACAATTTAATTTTAGAACCAAGATCCAGGAATGTGGACCTGTGATGAAAATATATAATTCAATTTGAAGCTGAGTATTTGGTGATAAAAGTACTCCCAGGAATAATAATCCTTTAAAGAAGGATTACATTCTTCCAAACTCTGATTTCTTGTTTTCTTCTGGCAAAATAGACAAACACTTTGGTCATTTAACCCACTACATCAAGAAACAAAGTTTTCCTAAGTATTTCTTTATATGTACACAATTTAAAGTGCTGTAAAATTGTAATTTTATTTCAAACTTGTTAAACTCCAAGATCACTAAATTTCAGTGTGGAAAAAATCACAGAGTGAGATCTTAAATAGATTTGTTAACTAGCTGATAGTTCTGTAGAAACCTGTCAACATTCAAAACTCTTATAYATGTATTGCTTTACATGATATTAGAATACCTTTGCAATAGCAACTTTACAACTTAATTATACAATAGACTTTTTATACTGTCTTGTAAACAAACATTATTTTGAATGCTCTGTATAAGCAATGAACACTCTGTGTTCCATCTTTCTGACACTTCTTAGAACTGTGATCTTAAAAAGCTTTAGTGGAAGAAAGGGTCTCTTTTTTTCACCCTCTTCAGCCAGCCAATGAATAGGTCCACAAAAGAAGCTAATTCTTTCTTCTCTTACAGAAATGGCTCATAAAGCTGCATTTTGCTGTGTGGACAAAAATCACCAAACAAGTTACAGTGAATTTCCTGCATTGCAATCCTTCAAACCGTCTAAGGAAATCATGGTGAGTAATGGTGCAGAGCTGTGCTCTTTCATTTGCTTCACTTCAAGTCCAGACTTCGTCTCATTTGACATAGATGCAAGCTGCAAAGTTTGGATTCAGATTTTTTAACAAGCATTTTGAAAGTTCAGAAGTGTGTATAAATAAGTTGCTGGGTTTTTGGGTTTTTTTTGCCCAGACTGTAACATGGGAAGGCTCCCACTGTGAGGTTTGGATCGAATCTGGAGGTTTGGTTTAGTTCTATTTTTGTTTCTAATGTACTAAGTTCAGAGCTGCCATAAACCGCCTCTGTTAAACGCGTGCATTGTTAAAACATGCAGAAGGCTTGGCTCAAGCTGTGCATCACCTAATGGAAGCCAGCACAACTGTGGGCTGGAAGGAACCCCTAGCTGTGGTATATGACCGCAGTGAGCACCTGGGCTGGCTGAGAGTGACCATGTAAATGGTATATTCAGAGTAACCATGTCTGAGAATCGCTTGAACACTGCAGACCCCAGCTCAGGTAAGAACCCCTGAARCACTTCGGGTGCTCCGGGGCTGACTGTCTCAGGCATCGTTCAGCTTAGGAAAGAATTGGTGTTTCTGGCCACATTGTTTATGAAACAACATTTCTTTTATAGCTGAAAATAGGGCTGGCTCTTGAATTATCAATAAAATGTCATTTTTTCCAGCTGCTCTGAGTGCTCTGTCTGCTGTACTATGACTGGAGTCAGGAGGTGGCTGCTCTCTGCCACTACTGAACAAGTGCATTTTCGGACCCCTCWCATGTGTAGTTCTGAACTCCTTCACTCCCAACAGACCTCCCTATGCAAGCTCCACTTTGCAAGCAACTTCTTCCCATTTATAGCCTGTAATTCCTTCATTCCCCTACCCACTCTTTTCACATGAAGAAGTGAGGGCAGGGAATGACAACTGGGATAGCAGAGATTTTGGCAGAAGTTTGTGGCCTGCCTGGGATTCCTCTTGCTCATGGGATGCTGTTCTGCTTTGGAAGCTGGGATGCCTCTAAAGATGGCACTGTAAACTGGTATTATACCTCATGTTGGCCGTGACTAATTTAATTTTATTCCTTGGGAGAAGCTATGCTGTACACCATGTTTTCCAGGACTTATTTGTGTTGAGAAGATAACGCATGGCATGAGCTACCCTTTACACACCACACTGAGAATGGCTGTATGTGCCAGCTATAGGAGTTTGGCTTAGGAGAGAATGTATTGAGRAAAGTCAGAAATAAAGTCTCTTTTTTTCCCCTGCCATACCATAAGATCAAATATTTTTTGTCTGTATAAACAATTTCATTTTAGAACCAAGTCCCAGGAATGCAGACCTGTGATGAAAATATATAATTCAATTTGAAGCAGAACATTTGGTGATAAAAGTATTCCCAGAAATAATATTTTAAAAAGGATTACATTCTTCTATACCTTACTTGCTCTCTTCCTCTGGCATAATAGGGTCTCTGAGCACATTTCACCCCAAACACCTCAACTGATACTTGACAAAGTTTCTAAAATGGCTACCACACTATTGCCTTTATGTCAAATAAATGCAAAGCCTAAAATTTGTAGCCTCCTCTGTCATGCAGGATCCAGAAGACTGAGGGCTTTGACAGGGTGGCAGTTCTAAACTAATTTGGGAGACAGCTGTTGACAACTGTGAAGTCTATTTCATCCGAATAGAAATGCTTAGAAATACCTTTGATTTCCTTTGTGGAAATAAGTAAAGAATCTCACCCATACCACAAATACTTTAAAACCACTAAGACTCATGTGAACCACAGTTGGAGATGATTATGTCTGAGCCGTGCACAGTTAAGGAGGCTGCTGAGGGCATCAGATCCTGTGCTTCAGGAAGCTCATGGGTGGGAGGAATGCAGAGAGCTCTGCATTTGCCCTCAGCGCAGGTCAGCAGCCCTGTGGGGTGGTGGTGAGCACAGAACAGGGACCTGGACCGTGTGTTTTTGTGCTCCTGGTGCCAGCCTACCCTTGCCAATGTGCCAGTGAGAGGAAGGTGACCCAGAGCTGTGCCAGCCCTGGCAAAGCAGAGCAGCCCCGAGGTCTCCCGGTCTTTGTGGTGGTGCTGCCAGGACAGGGGGATGCCCACCTCTCCTGAACTGCACCCAGGACACCCTGGCAGAAGCTGAATAGCTGGGATCCCTCCACAGAGTAGCCTCTCACATGATTATATCTATGAAGGCTTATGGAAAAGTCATTCTGATCTGTGTGCCCCTTCTGCCCCTTAGTTAGGATGATTGAGAAAAGTAATTCTAAGACCTTGATATGCTCACTTTTAGKAAAAGGCACATTTTTGCAATACTACCAGAATGCTAAACTGAGACTTCCATGATATTTGGAGCTTCCTGGCATGGAGTCTTTTTGACATAAAATATATTAATTCCAAAACTCAAGTGGACCTCTGAGATTTTAGTTATTACCATAGCAAACATAACTTAAAGAGGGGGGAAAGTGCTCTGTCAGTGTCATTTCATCTCTAAATGGTGCAATCTATTTCTCTTAKGTACACAATTCTTTTTGGTCTCAAAACAGACCTGGTAATACCAAAGAATTCCAGTGGACTATTTCAGTTATGAAAGAAAATGAAGTTTGATACATGACTATTCAAAAGACATTCAAAAATACCATGATAGAACGACCTTCAAAGAAAGTGTCAGGACCAATAAACACTCAACACAGCTGAGATATCAACCCCTTTTCCCAGGATCCCAAGATACTGCAAAATCCTTCAGTAGCAGGAGGTATTTGCTTTTCAGCCCAGCTTGAATTATTTCTATATTAGGTTTTATTGGATCTATATGTGGCTATTTTATGGCTCTTTAATGTTTATGATGTATTTATTATCATTCCTACATTTCCCCTGCAGCCCTACTGAAGTGGGACTATCTAACGATTGTGGAGCTATTTGTTATTGTACCTTTATAGCCACTCTGTATTTTACATATAAAATGTTCAGCAGTGTGACTGACATTAATTAACTCTCACTAAGTCCATTTGAATTCACAGTCCTATATAAAATGCATTTTAAGTAGGGGTAAACTGAGTCCAGGAGCAGCCTAGGCCATGAMGCAGGTTTATGAGATGGCCAGGGAAGAAACCCGCCTATGGCAGATCCATGTTTCCAACGCCAAGCTATAAATTATATCGCTAAGCAGATCAAAAGCCTTATTCCATTGCTTAAATATTTGCCACTCAAATTTAGAAGCACAKTAGTAAACCCCAGCCATTCCTTGAYGAGCTGTGTTGGCTGGGAGCAGAGTGAGACCRAGTTTGGTTTGGGCTCAGAACCAAGTGAGCCTCTCCAGCCTAAGTGAGAAGCACCCTGGGCGTGCATGGCAGCCTCAGCACGGGTTTGACATCCTTATTTACCAGGGGAGATCCATGCCTTGAATCCTGGTTTGGAGAGCCCCCCAGCCCTGAGTCCTTCCCATGCTTCTCACTTACTGTCTCCCTTTCTGTTCACCAACCCTCTCCTGAGTGTTGTGTTGCTGTCTAATTTCAGTTCAAATGCTTTTGTTGCAGAATCAGACACCAACAAAAATTTGCTCCTTTCCTTCTGTCCTGMTAATTCTCCATCTCCTTCTAATAGAAATAACTCAGACTAACGCCACAGGATCACAGAAAAAAAAAACCAGATGGGAAGGGCTCTCAGGAGGTCACCTAGTTCAACCTAAGCTTACAGTTTTCTCGAGTCTTTTGTGTCCAATTAATAATGATAAACCATGACCCAGTTTGCACATGTAAAGTAACAGAGGACTAAAGAGCGCTGAAGAAACAATGGCAACRTTACATCACCTCACTTTGCTTCCACAGTGTGTTGGTTTGGGCTGAGATAGAGTTGATTTTCTTCACAGGGGCTGGCATGGGGCTGCRTTTTGCATTTGTGCTGAAAACCRGGCTGATAACACAGAACTGTTTCTTGTTATTGCTTGCACAGAGCCAAGGCCTTTTCTGCTTTTGGTATTGCCACGCTGGGGAGGAGACTGGGGGTRCTTGGGAGGCTGGGAGGAGACRCAGSAGGGACAGGTGACCCAMACTGACCAAAGGGATATTTCAGACCATGTGGCATCATGCTCAGTGTATAAAGTGGGGGGAAGAAGGAGGAACATTTGGAGTGATGGAGTTTTGTCTTCCCGAGTCACCACGACGTGTGATGGGGCCCTGCTCTCCTGGGAATGGATGAACACCTGCCTGCCCRTGAGAAGCACTGAATGAATTCCTTGTTTTTCTTTGCTTGTGTTCACAATTTTGCTTTCCRTATTGAACAGTTTTTATCTCAACCCATGAGTTTTCCAGCTTTCACCCTTCTGATTCTCTCCCCAGTCTCCTGCTGGTGGGACAGTAAGTGAGCAGTGATGTGATACTTGACTGCTGGCTGGGGTTAAACCACAACACACAGCAAAACCATTTCTTTAGATCCACATTCAATTGATGTATTGATGATTAATTTTTGGGATTTTTTTTGCTAGTGTTTGAAAATAAGTTTGTTCAGAACCTGTCTGTGTCATTGTGTTTGAACTCCTGCATTCACATATTGTCAGCCTTTATGACTTTCCATGAACTGGATCTCAAACTCGTAAAAGACTTGCTTTCTTCCATAGTTGCTATGTGGACACCACACCTGATTATAGCAGCGGGACTTGCTAGCCTTCAACAAACAGAAATTGGCAAAATCAGCAGAGGCCTTGAATGCTGTGTGAAGGCTGAACCTGACATGAKGAAAGCAGGTGTTCCTATCACAGAAGTAGTGTTTCCATGGTGTAGTTTTCTTGGGTGGCTCTGTATGCTGGACATAGGGACCCTTATTCCTTATCATTTCTGGTCCTGTGATGTTTTTCTATATTAAAAARAGCTGCTTTTTTCCTGCAATGATTATGTTACATGGATGAGTGGTTCTCTGTGACATCTGTAGGTCACAATGTATCATACCTGGCACTCGGATGCTATTTTCATGTCCATATGAAAATTTGCCCCCTCGTTAATAAACTAACCTGATAAACTAAAGGACCTCATTATGGTTAGATAACATATAAGGGACATTATGATTTTAACCTGATTGTAATGTTTCTTTGTTAAAGTTCTTTGAATTATCTTCCCTCTAAACTTCTCCTCTCTTCAAAACATTTCCAAATCATCTCACCACGCTGGTCAAAAACTGAGCTGTGCTCCAAGTCCAGGCACCTCGAGTTTGCCCTTTTTCAGCCTATCAGTAGTTTTTAGGTTATGACACTGTAAACAAAGCTGATATTTGAAACATAACATCTTGATAAAAGCATATAATTTTAAAACCACTAAACAAAAAATACATCAGAAGGGATCTCTTGCAATTGCAAGCAATATATCACTTTAACTACAGTGCTTTTACCCTCTGTTTATCATCCCTTCTAAAGCCATGTGGAATACTCATCTTCTCTAATCCTTGTCTATAGTATTTCCAAAGTACTTTACAAGCTTGGAGTAATGGACTTTAATGCCTTGCAGCAGCTGAGCTGGTAGCATATATGATACCTTAAATGTAACAATCAAAGGAGCATGCAAGATTTTGGTATTTCCGCTGACTTGCAGATGTGCAGTATCCACRTCCAAAAACTGTAATGTCAAGTTTAGACTAAAAGTGTTTAAAACAAAATAATGTCTCACTGTGCTGTGTCAACACCCCTATAATGTGAGAGGATATACTCTGATAGAGAGAGCACCAGTATTAAATATCTGTTATCTGAGCTCTACAGTAATTTCTTTTTTGTATGTTTGTCCACGAATAACCTTGCTAAAGATTTATGTAACAGAGTGTATTGTTTTATTAATCCAGAGCATGTGGTATTCTCCAGGTGCTAAGCTTTGATCTCCTTGTCCTTCTATGTATTAAGTTTTCTGGTTCTCATTGACACTGATGCTCTTGATTTAAGGTAATCCTCTTATTGTCGGGGACAGGAAAAACTGCAAGTGAACTCTGCAGTGAACCTGGAATCTTGTTCCTTTCTTTGTCTCAGTTTTGATTGAATCTCCACTAAATTCAGTTCAGCAGAATCCAGCCACTGCTTTTAGGAGTAAAAGTATATCTTTCTGCAACATTTTATGGCATGGAATGTCATTTATGGCACATTATATTACAGCTTGAAATGTTAGCATTCACTAACAAGAGGASCTGTGGTTTTATATTGAAACAACGGAGCAATGTAAAAAAAAAACCCTAGAAATCCAAGAAGGCAATTTTCCTGTGGCCAGTAACAGAAGGAAAGAGTGTGAGTACATGTGCAGTAGAAAGCATGGGACAGGGGAAAAAAGAATGGGACAATGCAAAAAACTGCAGGAGCAAGGCTCCTTCCAAATTTGTGCTGGCACACAGATAAGAGATCAGGCTGACAGTCCCACGCAGTTAACTTCTGAGGTCTCAGGGGCAGCTGCTTCTCCACATGGTTTGCCTTGCGGCTGGCACTGGCTCCCCATCTCTCACCTCTGCTCCATTGTTTTTTCTCACCTGCCTGGACAGTTTAATTCACAGGAATATGCTGACTTGAGGCAGCTTGGTTCTGGGAGTGGGAGTTGCTGGGCTGGGGTTGTGTGGTGGGCTGGAAAGGTCAGATCAAGTGTGGAGCCAGCTCCTTGCTCTGCCTCAGCCCACATGCACGCCCGACATGATGAAAGAGGTCTGCAGCTCTCTGCAAACATGAGCTTGTCTTCAGGGCCACTGGGGTGGTCAGGAAGGAATATTCTGTGCKCTGAGATTGGGGATTGCAAGGGGGGTGGGGACATTCACTAAAACKTCTGCATCACTTGGGCTTTCACTGGGGATAGGACGTGGATTCCTTGGAGAAGTCCAGGGCAGCAGGGCTCAGAGGGGTCCTCTAGCTCACTCTCATCTCCCAGCCCAGTATTATTATGCCAACATCTCCTTTTTTTTTTTTTTTTTTTTTTTTTTTTTTTGCAGATGGGTGTCTAATCTGTCTTCAGCAAGCTCCTCTATGGTATAACTCATTCTCCGTGAGATGTCAAGACTTACAGTTTTTGTTATTGACACTAAAACCTTTCTTCTAACATTAAACCTAATTCATTATAATTAGGATAATTTTCTTTAAAAAGATGTTATTGGATGCAGGTAAGACTTTCCTTCTTGTTTGTTGGCACCCTCAGTGTAGCTGAAGACTGCAAGTGTTGTCTCTGCTTGGTCTTCCTTCTCCACTCAAGACAATAAAACACTTCAGGCTTTCCATGATTTTCATGTTCTACTCATTCTCATGACTCCCTGAAGAAGGGGCCAAACCTCTCTTGCACTACAGGCTTACCAAAACCAAGTGGAATTAATTTGTGCACCCAGTAGATTACTCTCTTGATTATCCATTTTGGAAGGGCGATGGGATTTTTTCCCCCAGGAGCTAGTTATTTTTGACATGTTCACCACTTGTGCACTGATGCAGCCTTCAGCTCTTTTGCTGTCTCTGCCCACCACATTTTGATGCAAGAGATTATAACCACCCAGAAATCTTTTACCTCTGCTGGTTGAACCACACCTTGTCTATTTCAGATCTGTACTTCCATTTCTCTAGATCATTTGAATACTCATCTTGTCCTGTGACAAATTGTCTTGCTTAACTCTCCATTGCTTAAGAATCGAATGAGAAAACTCTCTGTCCCAAACAGTGAAAGTATTGAGTAGTGCCAGGTCCAGTCCAGTTTGTGCAGCTATGTTTCAGGGAAGAGGAGAATCTCTGGTATCTCACTCATTCAGTGAAAAGGTTTCTAACCAATCATGTATCCTTTTCATATTGATCTCTGTAAGAAGAAGGTTTAATTAGTTTTGTTTCTTCATGTAGAAAGCAAAATCTGAATGAAAAAAGGAGCGTAATATCTTTATGCAGCACCTCAAACCTTCAAGTAATGATTGTGCTAAACAATGCAGGTTTCTTAAAATTCTGATTTTGATTTCCTGTAATATAAAAGTAATTAATCAAATACCATAGAGCAGGTCAGACATCTCCCTGTTGATATTATTTTTCTTCTAAATTACTTGGTCTTTGTATGGATTAATAATAGAGATTGATGAGCCATAAAACAACCCCTATATGGTCCATGAGGTATTTTTGGACGGTTGCATTGCTTTTCTCATTCAATATAMACCAGTCTGATACAGTTGTCTAAGGGAAATCAAATCTTGCACAAACATTCTTCAAATCATAGAATCATAGAATATGCTGARTCAGAAAGGACCCTTTATTTTTTCCAAGTAAGTCTACTGAAAATGCCTGAAAGGTTATGTTGGTTTTTTATTTGCTTGTGGTTTTTTATACATTAAAAGAAATATTATCTTCTTTGCTCATATTTCTTTTTCAACTTTTTCTGTTTTTTCACTTAGAATGTTTAATAAAGTTGACAACTTTGTTTGCATTTTTTGCTAGAAAGAAATTCTTCTTACTGACGGTGTTGGAAAATTAAGTTTTMGGGGTGAAGATTCAGGCAGAACTCTGGCACGCAGAGAAGAGTAAATCTTTCATCTGACAGTGAAGAGCCAGATGCTGGCCACCTCCAGAGAGAGGACACTGGGTTTGATGGCCAGTGGATTGCAGTTCCTTATTACCAGCCTAAAACCAAGAAGACTTTGGAGTGTAATTTAGCACAGGTATTGCTCTGAAAGAGACACTCAAACCTCACAGTATGCGGTTTTGATTCTGCTCAATACTTTCAATGTGATACTTTTTTTGGTGCATTTTTTCTGTGTTGGACTGTCCAAATAGGGTCTTTCTTCCATTGCTGAAAGCTGCTAAGGAGTTGTAAGCAGTCACACGCACAGATATCCCCACTGTAGCTGTGTGTGCCACTCTGCAGGGACAGTATCCACAGGGTATTCACAAAGAGCGTGGGTGAGGTGGGGACGGGGGACTCGGTCCCTGTACAGCGAATGGAGGCAGTGGGGAGGGGAAAGGGGTGATTCCGTGAGTCCTTGCCAAAACATCTGCTGCTGCCACTGGTTTGAGACAGGAATACTGGGGTGGCTCCCCGCCTTCCCAAAGAGTYACTGAAAGCATTTAGGATAATTCACCTCACAGGAGTCTCTTCTTACATTGGCTACCAAAGGTGCTCAAGTGACTGGGCCAGCGTGTTGATGCTCTTACTGACCTGTTGGCATGAACATGCCTTACATGCCTTTCTGAATTGTTACATTTCTACAACCTCTGCCAGCTGTGCAGAGGKGCTCCCCGCCCCAGGGAGTGTTGTACCCTGATGCTCCACCAACTTATCAACCCCGTGCTGTAAAAGTGCAACCCGGAATCCATGGGTGCAGGAATCTTTGAACACTTCTCAGTGTTCACAAAGGTCAGTTTGTGTCTCCCATCTCTTGACACTTGCRTTAATGCAGTGAGTGCTGGCCTAAAAAGAGAGGTTTTAGCTACACTCTGAAGTTTAGCTCATGCCAGAGGGATCTGTGACTAAAAAAATTTAATCTGAGGAGTCTGGAGGCAGCTGAGATAATTTATGGACAGAATAGAATATACATAGCTTCAAAAATGTTGTTAGTTTTTGTAATATGCAAGGAGGATAGTGGAGAGGACTGTGTATATATGGAAATAGTACAAATATTTTGCCAGAATCCTTAGGGTATTGGGAAAAGATTTCCGTTCTACTAGTTGAATTGTCATGAGGGATTTTCAAGGGTCAARTTCCATATTGCAAGGAGGATATGAAACTTTTAGGCCATTTATTGCATGGACATGTAAAGCAGAGATCATGCATGCTTGGAGGTTGTAAAAACAATTGGCTCTTTTATGTTTGAAAAGAGGCTTTGTGTCATGGGCTGCATTGCATCACTGGATCTTAATCTCTTGAAAGGCATGATTGAGAAGACGGTGCTGTGCATGCTGGAGGAGTATGGCAGGCTCATTAGAGGGTCTACAATGAACCCTCACAACAAGTGGCATAGTARAAGCTGCACATCACATGATTCGTGCAGATTGCAAAATATGAAACTCAGCAGTGAATATGATACATCTTTTTAGAGGGGCCCAGTAAACTGAAAAAAAAAAAAAAGAAAAAGAAAGTAGAAATTCCTGGGTAGCCTTCCCTCTTGCTATGACCACAGGGAGTTTTGAATAGAAAATGTTTTGCCTGCCTGGCCTATTCTTGCAATACTTTTCCATTATTCTGTGAACTTGGAGTCACTTCTTTGTTGTGAAGTAGAACAGCACATGTTCTTCTCCTTTTTCAGATGTAGATTTGGAGGGATGCTCTGGAGATCTAGAAGCACCTATGCATGCCTTTTAGCACTGGAAAACTTAAGCATTTTTTATGTGGAGAGTGTTGGGCCACATGACTTTTAAACATGACATTGACACATATATAAATGAGAAAAGAGAGTAAAAGCAGAAATGGATCATTGAGGTGTTTTATAGGTCTTCTGGTATTACCAAGATGGAGAAAATAACACCACCATTTCATGCTTTTTAACAGATCCAGATTTCAATAAGTTCTACCAGGATCCTTCCCTTTAACACTATTTTATCCTTGTAGGTGTCTCAAAAGAGATTTTCTATTTACAGCATTTTCTATTGCATCTATAAGTGGTAGTCTCAAATGTAGTTTTGGTGTTCTCTGTCTGGGCTAATGTTATATTTTCTACCTATTACAGCATAGTAATATAATGCAGTACATGACCTAAACCTTACTTGCACACAAACCAGAAAATTACTATGTTATTTCACAGCCACCCCAACTACCATATAAAACTCATATGGGAAAGTAGTTTCTCATAATTGATACAACAAAAAAAAAAAAAAAAAAGCAGCACTTTATTTTATGATTAATAGAAAGACCCATGCATAAGAAAATCAGTAGCAATCAGCAATCTGTACGATACTGTACTTCATTAAAAAAATCAGCTAATAATATCAGATAAGAAACCACATACAATTCTTCACCATTTCCCTCTAATTTTTCATTCCATGGCACCTGCAAAGRAAACTTTATCTTTTCTTTCATTCTTTTCATGGAAGACATTAATAATTCTTTAAAACTGCACATGCCACAGGGCAAAACAGCAAGTAAAACTTCGTAAAGCTGGTGACCTGTGTGTTGTTCTGCGTGGCTGTTGCCAGCACATTTTTCATTTAAGAAAGGTGTGATTTCATTGAGYAATTTTAGAGACACACAGTGAGATTCCTCAGGCTGATAAAGAGTGAAATGAGCAGTAAAATGTCTGAATACAAGTGTTTAACTCATCAGCCCTGCACTTCTGTTGGTGGATAGCATGCTATTAGTCTTGGATTTCCTTCATTGCTCAATCTGCAGCTTAAGCTACTCTGACATCTCTTTTATTTTTCTTCTGCAGCAAAATGTTTTCCAGTTTTTATACCTTTTTAATCCTTGCCTGTGAATAAGCTGTCCTYTAGCAAAGATTCAGCTAATTCAGATACATTTTATTTTGTGAGGTATTTTACTGCTTCTACTTTCCAGGCCATAGCAAAGGCTGAGATGATTTATTGCTATCAGTAATAACCTGAATTGCTAAGAATGTTCTCAGGGTTTGAAAGAAGGGGAAAGCATGTGGGGAAGAGGAAAAGTAGCAAATCCTACCCTTGGCCAGCTTGCTTTAGCCTACTTCTTCAGGTTCTGGACAGTTAATCTGCATTATATATAGTCCCTTATTAGATTCTTTGGTATTCCCTAAAGGCTGACATTGTAAAGAAAATATAAGATCAAACAACYGACAATTTAGAGTAAGTTCAAGTTAAAGTGTGGTTCTATTCAGAAAAGGGAGCTGTAAAACTGACACCTTTAAACTCAACAGACTCTACTCACATTAAATTGTATAAACTTCTTTTACTGATGAAAATAACCTTTTACTGTTTTTAACACCTGGTCAGAAAGTGATGCCTGAGAGAATTGAATTGTATTGTCTTGAACTTCATCAGCCAAGGCATGTATTYGTTAACCTCTGCATAATTATTCAGAGCAATGAAACTTCACTGGTTTTACTGCAGAGCTCTTTGATTGTAAGGGGTAATTGCTTCGCTAGCTGGTGACCTTCCTGCTCTACAGCCCTCTCAAAAGCTGATGGGTGTGCCCCAGGCAGAAAGGACATGGTCTCAATGCTAAAGCCCAGGAGGAAAGTGCAGATTAGTGAAAACTAAGCCTGAAAATTAAGGGCTTTTGGAACTGAAATTAGTAAGATATGTCAGTACCTTGACATTCAGAAAGTACCTGGAGGAACAAAGTCATGGCCAGCGCCAAACACAAACGTGGCCTGTGCTTTGCTAAAGCAGTCTCCAGGCTACTTGCAGGTTTCAATGTTGCAGGTTTTGACATGAGCAATCATATAACTCACATGARAGCTATTTTGAGCAGTCCTGGAGAAAATTCAGACCTTTTGAAAGCTTTTCAAATCTAAGATGAAAATTGTTCAGAAATTTCCATTGGGAAGGGAATAGTAAAAAAAGAAATATCCAGCACAACAGTCGATTTCAAGGTCTTCTGAGGCATCCTGAAAAAGAGGAACCACCCACTCCAGGTAGGGTCAGACAAACTCTGGAGCATGCAATACTTCCTACTGCTTTTTGCCTTGCTATGTGCTTAGTGGACATAGACTGCAACTTTTTCAAGCTTTTTCAGATGGCATTAGTACTGCAAGTTCCACGTGTCCCTGGTACAATTATGTTGCCARATGCTCCTCCAGGGTTGGTGCAGAAGGTTTGGGAGCCCCAAAGTTGAAGGCAGGTAGAATAATGTCCCAGACAGTGGGTCACAGCTTCACCACACTCAGTGTTTGTCAGATGCCAGGGTATCACCTCCCGTATATTTCCTCCTTTATTCTCAGAGAGCTGAGCTGCTTCTTCTCACTGTCATCCAGGTGGTCCTGCTGATAACAGGAGYTTCCATTCAGCCCTTCCTCTTCTCYTTTTTTTTTTCTGGGTTGGGGAATGAAGGTGGCAGCTGCCTTCACAGTTCTCTATACTACAAGACATGGGTTGGATACCGCAACTGGCTAAAAACCTGATCAATTTCACACTGGCTTTTATGAAATAAWAAGTAATGGCCCCACCCCAAATGGGACTGAAATTGTGAATTCATGATCTCTTTCAACATGTCTTCTTATCTTTCTTATTTTCTCTTCCAAAATATCAGACATTTGTGTCCTAACTTACTCCAGTCCCCAGTAAAAATGTAAGAAACGAGGGTCACGCTTTGCTGTCACTGAGACTCTTGCTACAGTCTTCAGCCACATCTGGGCCTTGTGTTTCTTCACCTTTCATTTTTTGTAAGGAAAGGAGAACCACATTCCTACCSTCCTGTAAACTAACTTGGCTATAAAGCAGTGAAGTAGATGTCAGCCAGTGACATCTGGTTTTGTCTCTGAATTGAACGCTGGCCTCTGCAGCATGGTAATACTTTTCACAAGACGCCAGAGGGGTGGGAAAATAAGAAACTTCTAYAGGTTTGTCTTCTTTATTAAAACAAATGTATCACCAAATGAGTAGACAGTTCACAATTCATCAGGGGAAAATCAATACAGAGGAGGTTTTTCACTATAGTTTATTGGACAGAAAGCCTTATATGCTTAAATATCACAAGGACATGGGAAGCCAGGTACACCTCCAAATATTTCAAATAAAAGCAGCATTTTCTAAACACTGGCAGTGATTTTCTTTGTAAATAGGTTTAACCTTGGACCTTCTGTCATCTTGTATTTTTACACAGGAAATTAATTTTCTACATCCTCTGTGTGCATAGAGAAGACAGAAAGTCGAAAAACTCCAAGGGATTTCCAAAAAAGCCTCCATATAAATTTTAAAATTAAACAGATGTTATATGATAACCATTAAATCTAAGCTATGGGTTCCGAGGTTATAAACTATACATGATGTTCTGAGGCAAGAGATGAAATAGATTTTTTTCATTTACTGAAGGTTTTCCAGATCAAAAAGATCAGGATTTAGATGAATCCATATAGGCCTTGTGTTTCAACAGGAGTTTATAAAYATCCAAAATAAGTAAATGCTCTCACAATTGCTAGTAAACAGCCATGGGTAGAGATGGTCTGTGACTTCCCAGCTCTGCTGGGAATGTGGCAATGCACTACCAGGAGCCTGTCCATTGAGACTGCATCCTCAGTGGGCATTGGAGCGGATCCAGGGTGAGGTAAAGGTAAGGCAGTCTGCTTGCCTGGACACTTGCTGCAATCCTTGGTCCATGTCTGTAATTCTAGAAGAAATCCCAGCATCTTGTTTTTCTAGTCCAAAATTGCTGTGTTACCTTAGTGCATTCCTGGAAAGGGATTGGAGATGCAATGAGAGATACTGTAGGGACCTTTGGTGTGCAAGGGAAAGAGGGGACAGAAGACAGTTCACACCTCTCCTACCCTGCAATTGGAAAATCAAGCAGAGATTATTAATGACTGCCTGAGCAACACAGAAATAGCAAGAGCCTTCACACCATCACCTGATTTTCTATGCCAGGCTCATATTTCTATTCACCTCAGAGGAATCTCAAGTTGTTTCCACTGTCCTTCAAGAGGGATCCACTCTCCTTTAAGGAACAAAAGTTCCGAGTGTAAATATGTATACTTTCCATCCTGTTGGTGTTAGCTTGTACCTCCAAACCATACAATATTTTGTCATTACAGCACTGTAGACTTTCTGTGCCCAAAAGAAGGATGCTACCTTTAATCTTCACAAATGTCCCTGTTCAACCCTATTTTCCTCTTGATTTGCTCCATCWGGTTTTCATATGACCCTGAGCAGCTCTACAAGGTGTGTATATATAGTCTTTTGATGGTTTCATCTTTACTGAGATGCCTTTCTGCTGMATATCTGCTTAATGTGATTCCATTTGGACGTATTTCAGATTTAATCTTACTTCTGGCCTTCATGACAGAGTTCCTCTGTCAACTTATTGTTGTTTAGCAGCCTCTAGTGTGCGCAGAGCAATCCAGTCACTCTGAAGAATTTAAAAAAAAAACCTTAACTCCATATGGAGCACTGTGTTGAATAATTAATCTCATTGATGTCAGGACTTTTCCTCCCAAATACGATTCAAATAGTGTAGGGGTGTCAGGAAAAGCAGRAGGACTATTTCTTTTGCATATTTCTTTTCCCTTGGAAACACCAGGCAGAGCATTGTGGTGTTTCTGCTTTCTGTGGAAAGGAACATTTAAGGGGCTATGAAAACATACCATATTGCCCAAAACCTCCAATAAAAAAATGTAGGATTCCACAGCAACCTGTGAGGCTGCCCTCTGAATGCTTTAAAACCCTAAAAGTGCTTCGCTTTTCAGAGGGACTGCGGAAGAACTRGTGGAAGAGCCAGAGCTGGCCTCTAGTTCAGGTTCATGGTGCCTGTGAATTATGACACGGACTCTATTTGTGCTCTTTAACTCCACCTCATGCCTTCCCTATCCTGTCTTCTTGACCTCTATCAAATCAGCACACAGGAAGTAAATCTGTATCATAATTTGTTGTGATTGTTGAACTTYTTTCCCTTGAAAACCAATGTTCTTTATGTATTCCTGTGCACAATTTTGGGAAAAAGGGAAATAGAAATATCCTTCATACAGTGTGTTTTCTGGCATTTTTTACCAAATATATTAATTTTATGCTGTTTCACTCACCCACCCACTTTTTGGAGTAAATCCCAGCACTTAGCGCATAATGAATAGTTGATTCTGACTTGCTACACTGACTACTGCGTTGGACAAAGTTCAGATGGATGTAGAGACTATTTTTAGGCAAGTCCATCACAGAAAGAATCAATTTAARTATCAAGTTGGCTCTACAGAGGTGCTCAGACATTAAGAATATATTGCTGCAATCAATTGTTTTGGGGTTTGTTTTTTTTTTTTTCCTTTCCTTTTGAAAGATCAATGAAATATTTGGATAAGAAATGAGCACAAGTTCAAGCTCGCATAGATACTGGGATGTGAAAATTGAAACAGAACAGATAGATAATGAAAAAATACCATGGTAAGGATCCTCTGCACTTGGTTAGACAAGTAGAGGTATCTTTTATGATGGTCTTGAGCTCATACATGTACTTTGATGTGCACTGTGCATACTTGTATCTGATTAGTCTTTCAAAAAAAGATAAATCAAATCATTCTAGACATATCTGATTTTTTAAAGAGCTTTGAGAGAATTTATCTTCATTCAAAAGGATATAAGTTTAACTTTTTCTCTACTTTTTAAAAAAATCACCTGATACCAATTAGAATTCCTTTTCTGCTGGGCTGATTTATAGTACTATAATACAGCACTGAAAATATGAAAGCAGAGAAGCAATATTTCAAAATGCAGCATAAAATCAACAATAAAAATGTATATTTATAACCCAAAAAGTATGATTTCATCCTGGAGAATTACCAAGCTAATAGCAGTAATAAGCATGATTTTAGYTGTACCATATTGTACTTATTAAACACTTCAGGGGACTTGTGAATAAATCAAATCACAGGATCATTTCTGGATATTTGAACATATTTTTAGATATTATAAAAATGTGGAAAACTATCACAACTGGTTATCRTTTGTTCATGTTTTCCAAAAAAGGTTTTAATCACTGACCTCATTCTTGTATCTTTCAAGATGCTGGGCTGATGCCTGCAGGCTGGAAAAGTAACTCCATTTAATAAATGTAGGTTTAATATCTTTTGGAGATAAAATTAAAGCAGAAAAAGTATGTATGATGTGAATTATACTGACTATCCCAGGAAATCTTGTTTGGTGTAGGGAGGATGTTTCAGAGGAAGGAAGAAAAATGGTTTAGTAATGAAGATGGGCCATAACCAAAACCCTGGAGCCAAGCTCATGAGATAAAATAGAGAAAGCATGGATTCAAACTCATACTTTGCAGATCTATCACAGGCTCAACTCCAGCCTTGAGGGATGAGATTTTTCCCATGAAAGTAAATGAGAGAAGTAACAAAGCTTTCTGTTATTCACTGCAACTCCTACTACCCACAACACAACAAAGTCCAGAGGACTCAGATAAAAATGAYATTCCATCATGAGAAGTGCTGTCAGGTCCTGCTTTGGGAACGGTCCAGGACAGACAAGGAAAATGAATACTGGTGTAGAAGCAGTTAAATGTAAGTAAGAACATATTGAACTGCAAAGAAGCTAACAGAAACAGAAGTTTGCAGATGACTCGAGTTCAAACAGTATTCCGTGGTTGAATGCAGCTGTGTCTGCAAGACAACAAATGGACAGTTGATTCCTTTAGGAACTAGACCCTGCAAGTTATCAGGTGTTGCTTGAGCTCCATGGGAGCTACTTTTTATACCAGTTTACAATTATCAGCACACACCACTTAAGGACTTGGCCCCATGTCTTCTACTTTCTTAATTGTAGGACAGTGTGATCCATTGGAATTTCTCAGATGTAGCAGCTGTAGGTCTGAAGTCCACCAGAAAGAAAGGCTTTCTCCATGTTGACATATTATGGTCTATTACTCTGTAACAGCAATTTTGAAAGCTATAGTAGTTCATTCATACTTTTTCTCATCTGATCTTTGCTTGAAAACTAAAGAAAAAATTCYTTTGATTTTGTTTTCAATACATTAAACAATAGGGTTGTAGGAAACTACTGCCTTCAAAAGTGTTCTTTCTAGCTTCAAAATAGCTTGTGCTATTATTTCTCAGAGTTTATAGTGAAACAAATTCCTTCATGGTATGAACACCATGAAATGACAACTTTTARCCCATAATGAATTGTTCTGCCTAGGTTAATAACCCTAGAAAATAAAGATTGTAATAGAAATACTTTTGATAGTAGCAGGAACAAAGCTCTATTGTAATGTTTTCTGGAAAGAGGGCCACAATGATTTTTTCAGCAATCTGTTCTGATCTAATCATAAAGGAAAAAGTGTTTCTTTAAAGTTTAATCCCAGATTAAATAAACTGGTGCATATTTTCAACAGACACTATCAATAGACAAGCAGCATTTAGAAATTTTTTTTTTTTGTTTTACGGTACCCTAAGTGAGGGGGAAAAARGGATCCCAATGATATTCTTTGGAAGTAGTAAGACAATTAAAGTATAAACAATTGCTGCCCTGTAATTTGAAGAGTGAAATGAAACCACTCTTGTCTTTACTGCAAAGGCCTGCTGCTGGTACCCACTGAGATGCTCTTCTTGGGTAAAAGAACTGACTGGTTTGGTGGCCCCAGGATGTTTACACCATAAATGCAGATATATATTTGCATATGTTTTTCTGTGTGAGTGTTTTTTTGACAAGAGGGTCTGAAAACCTTAATGTGTCTCCCTTGCAGGGGTAAATGAAAGGAGAGTTCTCAAGATWTCTAAACCCCATGACAAAGATCACAGGCAATGAATGCACAGGAAATAACATGTGGGAACATTTTGCAGAGACTGCATTTATAAATTAAAGGTAAAAATCCATTCGGCTTTCACAATTATTACCTTTCTTAGTACCACTACATCTCTCCTTCTTTCCCCTCTATCTGATACCTGTGTTTTTAATTCCTGTCTCCAGTTTTAAATGTATTTTGATGGCAGCCATTGAYGTGCTTCAGAGGAGCTCTACTTCATGAGTTGAAGATTATGGTCTTTTAACCTGGAACTGGCCAGGGCTGGTACTGTGAGGGTGTGATTTCGGTGAGAGACATGTCCATTTTGCATCTGCTGTTCATCCATGACCTAAGGGGCTTGTCTGTGCTCATAAAGTGAGTTCAATACATCTCTGCTGCCTTTCTCTGCCAGGAGGATTGTGTGAAGACAATGAGGGCAAAATTGCCACCTTGTGTTTGTTCCTTGAACCTTTATGACTCATGATAAGGCAGGCTTACAAAAGGAGTTATGTGTATTATCTTGCCATAAAATAGTTCTCATATATATATATATATATAATTTTACAATGGACTTGAGCAAAAACAAATGTTGAAACATTCTGGCCAATAAAAATGGAAACATGGATTTTTTTTTTAAGAATACAGCATTGTATTCTGATATAGTCCACAACATATTGTGTAAGGACTCAAAATTCTGGAAAGTCTTAGATGAGCWGTTAGCTAGACCAAAATGGGTAGAAACTCAAGCCATATATTTCTGCAGCCACTGCAGTATTTTACAAGCATCATCTCAATTTTCAAGTYTTTTATAAAAATGTAAGTGGCTTTCAGGTTTATGGCACCATTTCATTGAACATTATTTTGCTTCTCTCATTTTTCTCTCCAATAAATTAATTGAAAGTAAAGCCTTGGGATTCACCTCTGAGGGGAGGCACAGTGCATTTTTCCCAGAAACCTCTTCTGTAGTACATGTTACTGGCAAAAAAATAAGCAAAAACCTTGAAGAGGTGCATCTGTGGTGAGGAATGTGTGCTTGCTCTAGCATCTGATTTCTTTTAGTGTTAATTTGGAGACAGACATCTCTTTCATGAAAGCTTCTAAGGGGTGATGAACTTCCTATGTGCACATGTGTGTATTTACCTTTATTTGGCTAACATAAATAGAATACATGAAGTCTGAAGCTTAGCAAATGAAAGCTACATTTGGACAAAAAGAATTCTTCACCTGCTGATTCAAAAAACTCTTGTTATCTTCCAGCCTAAGTGAATAGATCCTTAATTTATTCACTAAATCTGACTGATGTGTTCACCTCAATGTCTTTCTTGGAATGAAGGGCCCCAGAACAGGGTTTRAGGTGTGGCCTCACCAGTGCCCAGCACAGGGGGACAATCCCTGCCCTGGCCCTGCTGGCCACACCATTGCTGATCCAGGCCAGGATGCCATTGGCCTTCTTGGCCACCTGGGCACACCCTGGCTCATGTTCAGCCGCTGTCACCAGCACCCCCAGGTCCTTTTCCTGTGGGCAGCTTTCCAGCCACTCTGCCCCAGCCTGTGGCACTGCCTGGGGTTGTTGTGAYCCCAGGGCAGGACCCAGCACTTGAATTGTTGTACCTCATACTGATAAGTCTTGGCCCATTGATCCAGCCTGTCCAGCTTCCTTAAGCAAATTTCAAGAGCTAGAGAGACACAATGGGATAGAATTTTTTGGGTTTACTGTGGTGAGATAAAGTTGGCCATGCTGCTACCCATCCAGAGCACAGTGCCATCCARCCCTAGGAATTGAATGCAAACTTCGCAATTCACTGTTTAGTGCTCTTCTTTCTAAGGGTGTCATTGTCATCTGGTGCTGGATATTCTCCTCAAAGTCTCAGACTGTGAAGATATGTAATTAAACTAGACTCTTAGCTTTCCTGCAAAACAGAAKGTTTCTAGCTCTTGTGGGTACTGAGAGGATGTTTGAGTATGAAAATCCCAGGTGTGTCAATTTAACAAAATGCATACACTTTTTGTAATAATTTGAACTTCTGRGACCCCAACACACCTTCCATATGTCTAGGCTGGCAGTACTGTGAACAGCAGGACCGTACATTCTCTGACCTGCGTTTACATCATCCCTGAGAAGGGGTGCAATTTTTGGTTTGAGAGAAAAATATTAAACAGTTTTTGTGTTCTCAAACATTTTCTTGTGCAGTCCGTTTTTGGAAGTACTCCACTTATACCTTTTCCATTAAGGTCTTTCCTTGGACAGGACATCCTCAGCATGTTTATGCTTTCTGTTGTTTGCCCTAGCTACTACTACCTCTCTTTAAACATTTTCTGGTACTGAAACATAATAGGGTTTATACCATAGACAGTATGAAGTGTCTGCTCTGTTCATGCTAGAAGGCTCCTGTCAACTTTTAATCTTCCTAAGTCTTTCTCAAAACTATGTGAAACAATCTATTGTTTATATTTTTCCCTGTTGCTTGACCGTGGTTAATATCAYAAACAAATTTTGTATGACTTGAGAAGCAGTTAGAGCCTCTTGGGTCAGGGATAGCACTAAGGACACTGCCTCCACTGGTCTGTACCTTTTCCAGGAGCCAAAAAGGGCGATTCTGAATTGAGAGGACTTCTGGGATGGAGCAGGCACACATCTCATTTCAGTGAGAGCCACAGGTTTGCACGATGCCATGTGGGGTGAAGTCCCTTCCAGTCTAGGAGTGCTTCAGGAGGTGAAGGGATACAAACGCCTCAAGAGCCCCTCCCCTGCCGACCCTGACCCCATTAGGGACTGACAGCTGTGAAAGACATAGGAAGCAATTAAAGCACACTGTATTAGTCACAAAGGCTGATGGGCCTTGCTCTCTGAAAAGTGCAGGTCTGCAAAAGAGATAAACCTAGGAACCTCGAGTGCTGTAACACACGGCTCAGAGGCTTTGTGCAAGTCTATCCTCCTGGATCCACTTGGGGTTATTTATTTACTTAAAGTTCGTTTGAAAACTGAAAGCTTCAGGCTACTTACTCAATTAACCTTAGCACCTGTTTTGCTGGAAATGCTTAGAGAGCMGTGTGAACAAGCTGTGGCAAGATTTTTTTCCCCCTTTTTTTCACGGGAAGGGAACAGATGAAATGTATTTCTGAAACAAACATTATTCCAGCCTGCTCTCAGGTCTGTAATGCTGGGCTTTGCTCCTGATAATGATTTAAGTGGAAGCTCCTGMAAGCATCCACCACTGCTATGGCAGAGACAATCATGATATCTAAATCAATAGATTGTAGTGAATGGCTGTTGTTTTAACTTTTGCCTGCTTCTGTTTTATTGCCTGATGGATTTTGGCTCTCGGTTTTCCTCTTCAGAGGCCTACAATCTGCACCAAATGTTTCACATTACTCAGTGTGAAAAACCTCCTATTCTTTCAGATTTTTTACAAGTTCATACATCCGTGGAAACCTGATATTTCATATTTCATTCTGCTTTGTGAATGTCATTGTGAGGGATGCTGGTTCACATGCAACAGGCCTCTTCTGTCTTTGATCAGCTTGACCGCAACTAATTGTAAATGGAGAACAAATGAAAGAAATATTTATAAATTTCATGGGAATTCAGGCAGGGCCTAAGCCTTTCCTAATGCCTCCATTCACAGTAAATGTTTATTGAATACTTTTAGTCTACTGTGTACTTCAGTATTTGTATAGTTATAGGTACAGTTAGGTTTTAGCTTGTTCTGAGCACATCCAGTGAAAGAACTCTCCCACGTATTTCATTCTTTCTTCCTTCCTTTCTTGTCTTACATTTCTTTTCCTCCCCAAAGCRCTCCTTTCCTTTGTCTTTACCTTACAAAACAGGCTGCTGGCCAAGGAGAGGAACGCCACAGTTGTTGGGTTCCAGAGCCTACAGCTGTAAGRAGGGTAAGAAAAGGGGGAAAAAAATGACCGTAAAATTTAAAACAAATTTTGAGGCACGAAGCTGAGTTGGGAAAAATCAAATGAAAATGTTAAAGATTTGTCCAAAATAAAGTCATAAATGCACTGAGCCAAGTGAAACAGCTGCTAGGTCATGCAGGCTAAATCTGAAAAGGCAACACAACAAGAAGTTAAATACTATGAAGCTAATAAGAAGCTGCCAGCATTCCACTTTTTGCTTTTCAGTCTCTCATTCTTGTGCTCTTTCAAGTTTTCCCAGCTATAGCACAGGTTGCTTTTGCAACAGAAAACATCACACACAAAACCTTTCGGGGAGTTCCCTGCGTGCCAATCCTACACACATTTGGCTGCATCAGGGATACTGCCGAGTAGAAGCAAGTCCTTTGGCCAGGGGCTGGGAAATGTACGCTCACAGAGCCTCATGTGTTGTTTGTCACAGATCCACGCACGCTGCTGGATCCACCCGCATGTGCTGCTGGCTGRTGGCACCGTGGTGGCGGGCACAGAGCGGGACAGGTGCTGCTCTGAGCTGAGGCCAATGGAGGCTCTGCAGTGAAACGTGAGACAGGGGAGCAGAAATGGGAGCAGAGCTGCTTGTTCCAGTCTCTCGTGAAGGGCCATGTCTTCTGCTTGTCCATCAACACCTTTTTTAACTGCTTCATTCATATGGAAAATAAGGAAGGAACAGAAAGCCCTAGGAGGACAGGGCAAGGAAGTGGGTGTGCAAGYGTGAAGCTTGACACCACTGTAAGGCAAGGAGGGCTGACTTTTGTGTGGAGTATAGGAAAGTAAGGATATAATTAGTCCCTTTTAAAYATGACTACAAAAAAAGAAAAACAGCTCAGACCAACTGTGAGGCTCAGAATTCATTACCATAATTTCACTTTTCTCCTGGAGCRCATTCCTTCTCTTGTCCCACAGTTTTCTAATATTTTTTGTGTTTATATTTCTCATCCTTAACCTCACTGAGGCTAGGAAAAAGCCTCTTTTTCCTTTGGAGAGTGACTAACACTTGTGGGGAGATAGTGAAGAGGCTTGGAGCTTTGAAGTTTGTACAACAGTAAAATCTTGAATCTAAAATGATCAAAGAGATAATGGATTTCTGAGAAAAAGATCCTTTATTGTTGTTCCTTTGCAGTATCTACATATTTGGGAAAGAAAATGGGGTGAGAAATTGGGAGGAGATGAAACCCAGATAATGTGATACTGAATTTTCCTTGAATGTAGTCTTCCAACCCTTTTTTTCCTCTTTGTGAAGGCAGTAACATCTCAAAAGCAGCTTWATGCTGTGATATACAATCCAGTATGCTAGGTTTGTCTAATTCCTGAGGTCCTARCGATGAATGCACAGTTCTGTCAGCCAAACACCACATGAGTTGTTAAAAATAAAACACTTGATAATCGGTATTAAATTAAATCACACAGCAGAGATGGAAGATGATTATGGTCTGGGCTTTAAGTATTATTTACCTTCCTACAAAGAGCTTGTCTAGTCTTTCACAAACAGGGTATATAAAACACTTACTTAACATGTAACCTGAGCCATGAAAATTGTATTACAGTTAAGTGTTCTTATAGCCACAGGCTTTTATCACAATTAGGAGAGCAGGGAAGAAAAGTGGGGGAGGAAAATGGAAATAGCTAAGGGAGGACTCTGCCCTCGGGTTACTGAGTGCATGAATGGCATTGCAATGCCGAAGCTGCAGAAGTGCCACCAGCACAGGGCTGGCAGAACCGTCTCAGGCAGTGCCCAGTAGACACCTGATGGTTCACTGCCTCCAAACCACTCACCTGGCTGCTGCTACATGCATCCCTGCTCTGCTCTGCTCTCTCRGAGATCCAGGCTAGCCAAAGCTAGCAGCTCTGTTGCTTAACTGATGTAAGATGATATACAAATCTACATGAGGACAAAGAAAAAGAAGTCTTTTATAAGACAGCCACTTTCGTCTTTCTCACATTATTATCGTGACTTTTCCTGAACCACTTCATTAAGTGTCTTRGAAAAACTGACATGCATAAATAAGTATGTTGTAAATTTCATCTGACAGCATATTCCCTGGCCGACCTTCTAGTTGTCAAGGCTTGGAAAGAAATTCCCAGTACCRCTGCAAAGGCAGAGAAGAAGAATGAATTCAAAGAAAACTGAATTAAATGTTTGAAAATTACCCACATAGTTCACRCTAGTCTAAATAACTCATTTCACATGTGTTTAAAATAGATTAAAAATACATGCCCACATGATCAACCCGTATCTTGTCAGAAAAAAAGGTGGAGTCCACTTACAGAGAGACAACTGCTTAAACTAACCCAGTTTGATTGTTTGAGATTGTCAGTTCACCTCTTTCAGGGCTGCATAATTTTCCCTGAGCACACTTTTCCTATTCCAGAGTCCTTGGACTAAAAATCTCCAGGATAGCTTGTGGAGGAAAAAGACCCACAAAAACATTTCTAGCATTTCTGCACAGCAAAACCCAGAAAGATATCTAATGGGCAATCACAGAGCAGGCAGCACCTGAAAAGGACTGATTCTCGGGGACATAAATTTTGGTGTAGAAATTTTGTTTTTAATTGATCCGTAATGGTTGAAGTTTGGGTGTTTGGGAGACAACTCACTTGTTTCTTCTCATATATGTTTTAAATATATTTACATTTGTCTAACCTGTTGCAAAACAGGATAGTTGGTAGTGTAATGACWGTAACTTCTCAAGGGTATGTGATTACTTGATTTGGAATAGGAAATATTCATGAGTTGTTACTTAACAGTGGATAAAACAGTAATCTTCTTTCCCTTGTAGCCCAGAGGTTAYATTCTGTATATTTTTTATCCTTCTCCAGTTGTAATCTCATTTTTCCAGCAAAACTTTATCTGTCTTTTGGTGCAGTGGAAGTATTTCTTCCTGTTAAACAGTGCAGGGTGAACCCTACCTCATTCAGCAGCACATTATCTGTAAGTGATGGAAATAGCTTTATTAAGCCAAAATCTAGCCACTGACAACTGACAGACTGGCATGAACAAGATCTGCACCCGGATTTCTTACCAGACAGGCAGCTCACTGCCTTCTCCCAGCCTGCTTGACCACAAGTTTCTGTAACAAACACAATAGCTGGCACGCACTCGCTATTGAGCAAGTGCTGTTTTATGTTGGTATTCTCATTCAATTTCCATATGTTGGCAGAAACAGATGGAACTGGATTTTCTTGCAATTACTATGAGTCTAGGATAACAACTCCTAAATCTGCCTTGGAGTGAAAAGATACAATGCAAATATACGATCACAGGGTAGCAGCATAGAGACTAAAATACAGAAATACAACTTAACATAAAGAAACACTAAAACTGATTCAGGATTTATTGACTAGCCTGTGTCATATGAAGGAATCTCATGAGATTTTAAAATTTGTACACTAAAATTAGTGACATTAGTTAGGGGTAGAGCTACAATGCCCTCATGTTTCACTAGGATTTTAAATGAAAAGTATTAATTAAGTAAAATCTGTGGTGCTTAAAGGTTAAAAAAAAAGTAATTTTGTTTTCCAAGAAAGCCCTTTTATGAAAATTGCAACATCTGCTCCCATGTCTTTGCTTCTAACCCTTATATACTCTTTTGAGATCACAACATTGAAAACATCCATGGAGTAGAAAACATGGTTAGAGGTGGTTGTTTTTTTTTTTWAWTYYTKRMCYYYYKGSYYMRKTTTTTCAAAAGAGAGTTATGTAGACTTAAGCCCAAAAGCCTTATTTATTGGAACGGGAATTTAAACAGAAAATAAAGGACTTTTTATCCAATTGATCAGCCAAAATGTTACTRAACTAAAGCTGAAGGGACTAGAAAACCCAGCAAGGGAACCTGGTATGATTATCAGTTTTAGCTACAAAAGGGTTAGCATAGAAACTGGAAAATTATATTATCTTCAGACTACATGAAAACAGATAGGGAGCACATGTTGAACCTTTAAGGACCTGATCCAGCAAATGCTTTCGTACCTGCTTAAGAGCCACAAACATAGCAGTTGACAGCATTAAGGACACRAAGAGATGAGCTTCCAGGTGTAACAGGAACGGTGTGAGAAGCTCTGCTTTTCCTGTTACTGCTGTTCAGCGTGCACAGTGAGCTGACAGCACTGCTCAGATAGCGTCCCCCTGTTTCTGGGGTGAGCCAACTTCACTCAAATCTCCTGCAGTGCGTCCAGAACAGTTGCTTAAACACTAATCATGAAAAATAAGGAAGGACTTTGGAAAGACTAAACACAGCCTGGATTCATACCACGTCCAATTCCTCAAAGAAAAATTGATTTTCATAGTAGAAGAATTGTTATTTCCATAACTAAGCAGCAGTTTAGAAGATTTATTTACTGCCTGTTTTTTTAAAAAATAGACTACATATTAAAAAAAATGTAAATAACAAACAACATGAACAAGACTTTTTACCCACACTTTTTTTTTCCCAGTTGCCACAGTCAATTCTGAAAATGGATTCTTTGTTGAAATAAAGAATGATTCAGACATAAAGTATGATAGCTTATTCTTTAAATACATTTGTGTAAAATTGTAACCCAGTTTTTGCCTTTTGTTATGATTTTAAGAAGCAAAACACAAATATATTTTTTCTGTGTAGAGAAATTATATGTACAGTAAATAAAATGTTATAGTGATTATTAAACAGAAAAGAAGTAGAAAGATAGAGGTAAGGATTTGGCACAATCACTTGCAGAAACATTTCAGCAATAACAAATCAAAGCCACAAAATTCAGAACAAGAATTAAGACAGAAGGTCGTTAGAAGGGGTTTTGTTTCAGTCTGCTTTAGCAGAGGTAGCCAGGAGAATTATTTGGGTCTGGATGGCTGTGTACACGGTCCGAAACTTATGCTATGTTTGAGATTATTCTAATCCAGGATCTTTGGTTTAAGCACTTCACAAGCATAATAACTGTACATTTCTTTACATTAATTTCTGCCACAATATGGTGAAGATTTTTATTTAAATTTGAATGATTTTTTTTTTTCTGTAAAGAAAGAGAGTGTGTCTTTCATAAAGAAGCAGTAAGAAATTGGGAATCACCAGATTCCACCAGCATTTGGATTTGACAACTTGATATGTGTTGGTTCTGTTCTTCCCAGGACTCCAGGTGGATTAGATTATGTGCTCGCTGCCAGGTAACTGCAGTTTTACCCTCCCAGTCTCTCTCTAATTGCAACCCTAAATTTATCAACTTCTGTATTTTTAATTTATTAACTGTTATACTTAGTAGCTGTTTATTAACTGTTATACTTAGTATGTAAGGTTGATAATATGACACTTGTTCTTGAAAAAATACAATCCAATGCACAAACCCTACCAATTAGAGGTACTGAGTTGTAGTGAAATTTATAGTTACATTGAGAAAGCTTTTARGGTAATAACAAGTGAAAAATAGCACTGTAACCAAAGGCTCTTCCAATACTTTCAGGTGAAGAAAACAATTCAGTAAATTTTAAAATAGAAATGAACAAAACAAAAAAAMAMAMAMAAAAAMMMCYCCWMMAAAMAACAAGAGAAAAAGCAAAAAAAAAWTTGACCATCAAARTTCCTTCTGTCCATTCTTTTCYGCTGATAAAATTCATAATTACCAGAATTTTATCATATTCCCGTTTAATATTTTGCTTGCTTCAGTTTTCCAAGAATATAACATGTCCTGTCCATACTCTCTGTGTCAAGAGAAGCAGCTTTTGCTCCTTGTGAACCTCTGCTGCCCAAAAACCTTTCTATGCATTAGGGCAAGTAATACATTCAATTAATAGAAAGATCAGGGAAGAAAGAAATCTTGTTTAATGGGAAGAGTAAACATGATTATAAGGTGAATCTGAGCAGAAGGCTGATGCCTGGTATTACACTCTCAAACAGGTAGGGCAGCACTCCTGCCTTAAGTCCTTGGAAGCTGAAGGTAGGCTAACACCCAACGCTGACACACTCGGCTAATTCACAGACAAGGGAGGATTAACTCTTGTCACTCTTTGGAGCAAGACATCATTGTGCCCCTACAATTAATGATGCTCTGGATGTGGAAAGAGAAGAATCTGTGATAGGTTCTCATCTGCTTAAGGTGAAGAGAGGCAATTGCAGAAAGGAATTACATTCCAAAACATACCCAAAAGTGAGATTAAAACACAAACAGGGTTAAATGTTGGAATCAAAGTGGTAATACAACTGTATTTTTTTGTATAAGAGGAAAGGAGGAGAGGAAGGTAGAAAAGTAGCAAAATGTCAAGAATAAATACGAGAAGCACAGGAAAGGGGATACCACCACCACCTTGGGTCCAGCTCTGGCTCTCAGCGTAGGATGAGTAAGATCTGTGTCAACTGTCATGTGTTGTTCCCCAGTGAAGTCCCTCTGAGAGCTGCCARCGAGGGAGCAAAGCCACAGCAGCAGGACCAGCAGGCTGGGCACCAACAGCCTCACAGGAGCAGCCAGGACAGTGCAGAGCAGCACAGACAGCATTCCGACACCTGGTAAATTTTGCAGTCCCTACCCTTGTGCACCTGCTTATGGAGTGTTTTCAGAGTGGCACTGTCACTTCATAGTACAGCACGTCAGTKGTGAATTTCATCATTGCTCACTGAAAGTTCATTGTCTGGCTTGCTGGTGTCTAGGTGAAGTTTGCCTGATGTATCAAAAATTTGCTTTGCTTATTCACCTGATGTATCAACTGCAACATCTTTTAATGACTTGCMAACAGGGTGCCTCATTTTCTAAAATAAAKCCCTTTCTAAATTTTTTTGCAAAGCAGTTTAAACTTGGACTTTCAAAACTTAGTGTTCTAAGAGGCAATGCCATCCTTTTTATTCATTCACTACAGTAGTCAAGATCAAGAAAAGGAGAATTCTACTAGATTAGCACAGACACCTGTATTAGAACAAACACCACCACTAGTTATAGTGACTCCTTACTGAGGGGCACAGAGGAACCCATTTGTCAWCCAAACCACCCCTCTAGAGAGGTTTTATGCCTATTGATGCCTTGTGTGTTGGGATGTCACAAAGAAGCTGCCAAGACTGGTAAAAACTGAGGACCATCATTTGCTCCTACACTTTCATGTACGACTGAATAATGTGGAGACAAAGGTATCCCGAAATAYCAAAAGGGACTTCATGTCCCTTAGAAAGATATTGAAAGAATTGGGTGCACATTTAATGTTCCCTTTTGTCCTCACAGAAGGGACTGGGACGCAGGTAGAGTGAGATGAGTGGCTAGGGAGTAGGAGTGGCGCCAGAGGTGGCACTGGTGCCATGCTCAGGGCTTTGGGTTCTATGATCTGGGATATGCCTTTGGGAGATGGGCTATATTGACACAGGTGGGGTGCACCTGACAAGCTGGCAGAACTTGTCATCAGGTCTTTAAATTGAATTAAGCAGGGAGAAGAGATGCTTTGCTGAGCTTCAGCAAGGAACTTCAACTAAAAGTACTTTAGGAGCTGGAACAGCAGGGAAGTACCTGAAAAGCATCCCAAAGGAATTAGAGAGGAGTCTTCTGGGAAGACAAAGAGGTGGATAGCCCAGCTGAAGTGCCCCTTGACCAATTCATGCAGCACAGGTAACAAAAAAAAAAGCAGTTGGAAACCATGGTGTAATTAGAACCTCTGACCTAATTGCTATCACAGAAACATGGTGGGATGAGTTTGATGACTGGAGYACTGCAATTGAGGGCTACAAGCTTTCCAGAAGAGACAGGATGTGAAGGAGGGGTGGGGGTGTCATGTTCAAAGTTAAGGAATGGGGAGATTGTGAAGAGCTGCCTTCAGGATCATGTGGTGAAGCTGAATGATCACAGGTCTGTGGAATCTGATGAGATGCGCTCCAGGGTCCTGGGGGAACTGGCTGATGTTGTCAAGCCACTCTCAATCATATTTGAAAAGGCATGGCAGACAGGTGAAGTACCTGGTGACTGGAAAAAGAGGAACATCACTTCCAGTTTTAAAAAAGGGGCAAGATCTGGGGAACAACAGTCCAGTGAGYGTCAACTGTGTGCCTGGAAAGATATTGGAACAGATTCCTCTTGCAGATCTGCTGAGGTGCGTAAGAAACAAACTGTAYATGAGACAACAATATGTGGTCACAGAGAAGAAATAAAACTTCACAGCTGCACCAAAAGAGGGGTGTCTGGCAGGTGAAGGGAGGTGATTCTGCCCCAGGTCTGTCTTTGTGAGACCCCACCCGGGCTGCTGCATCCAACTCTGGGCTCCCCAGCGCAAGAAAGACAGGGACCAGTTAGAGCAGTCCAGAGGAAGTCACAAAGGTAATCAAAGGACTCCAAAACTTCTTCTATGAAGACARACTGAGAGACTTAGGCATTGTTCAGCCTGGAGAACAGAAGCTTTGGGGAGATGTTATTGTAGCCTTTCAGTACCTTAGGAGGGATTACAAAATGGAGGTACAGGGAYCTTTTACATGGGCAGATAGGGACAGGACAAGGGGCGATGGTTTTAAACAGAAAGACTTTAGATGTTGAGATTAGATCCCAGGAAGAAATTCTTTATGCAGAAGATGGTGAAGCACTGGAACAGGTTGCCCAGAGAGGTTGTAGATGCCCAGATGGTTGTAGATGTATTTTCATTGAAAATACATTTGATAACCCTTCTGATGAGACACAATGGATAAGCTGGTGACAAAGTGAAAGACAGCAAATTTGGGAAAGAATGCCTATTATTGCAATATTCTGTTTGCTGTGTTATAATACAATTTGTGCAATTAAACACAAACACATTCCTGAGTTATAAAAACATTTCATGCGCTTTTTTTTTTTTTTTTTTTTTAAATTACAATAAATTCAGTGCATTTACACCAAGGGATAGATCAGTTTATCCTTGATTCCTTTTAGTAGCTGTTAGAATGAGAGTGGGGACAGAGATGACTTCCCAGCCTTCCAAATTATCTCTCACTTTTGACTTTTGTGCTCTGAATACCTGATATCCTGGCTGCATGAGTTTTCCAATTAGTTGGCCTCATTGAGCACTAGCCCACCCTGGAATATTTTGCAAAAACAGCCACAGCAATGCTCCTGCTGGAGCACACAYAACTATCTGAAACCTCTTCAGAAAACTTCCTCCCTACTCCTGCTACCTTTATTTATCCCCTCTGTTCTTGCTTTTGCTTGTTTGATCCTGTAGGATTGCAAAAAACCCTAATGTGTGTGAGCCAGCAGCACGAAGTTCACCAGCAGCGTGTACAGAATGTGGAAGCAGATGGTACATTCCAGCATCAGGAGTGTGTTGAATTTTAACCCCTTTATGGCAAGTTTTTAGGGGTTTTCCTTACAGGATGATGCCTGTATTTAAGGTGTATCCACCAAGTGTTTCAATATGCAGCTGCTTGGATCTGGGGCTTTAAGCTTGGTATTACGCTCTCAAACAGGGAGGGCAGCCCATGGCAGCTCATGGTTTTCAGGTTTTCCCTGAAAAAGAGAAGTGAAAAATGGCACTTTTGGATACCTTATCCCTATCTCAGGGTGGACAGAGTTTTAGCAAGCTGGTCTAGTGAAAGGTGTCCCTGTCTAGAGCACGGTTGTAACTAGATGGCCTTTAAGGACACTTCTATGATTCTATGATTCCATGATTTTATGAAAACCCTGACCACCAGCTTCATCTACATTAGCAATCCGCTTACTCAGAAATTCTGCGTTATATATATATGTGTATTAACACTACAGATAAAGAAGTTTGTGGCACTTTCACAAACAGCACTTTGACTAGGATTTAAAATATATATTACCTGTGGTTAGAAAGAGAACTTGAACTGTAAAATGGCAATTAGTAATCTTAGATTGCTCTCCCAGCAGACAGTATTTATTCAGATTTTTGAACAGATTTAGGTGTTTATGGATGTAGATAACCCAGAGACAAAGCCTGGATGTTGCTTTTATTCAGAGGTGTTTATACTGGAGATATTAAAAGTTCCTTTTGAAAGCAACTCTCCCAGTGCACTGGTAATGCAAGCTAAAGTGCAAGTCAGTTTGCTGTCAAAAGCTGTA
>NW_026623492.1:961563-988301 GCF_030028575.1 Malurus melanocephalus | reverse complement strand
CCCCTCCCCCACCCCATTTCTGTGTGGTTTTTTATGCAATTGTGATCTTGTAGCTGGAAGTATCCCGCCTCCTTAGGGATCTTGTTCCTGTGCTTGACTGCATTCTCAKTGAAGATTTCTTTTATCTGTATCTGATGTAGACTTCCCCTGGTGCAACTTCAGGACATCATGTCCTATCACCAGACACTGGAACAAAAAGATCAATACTTTCATCTCCTCTCCCCTTCATGAAGATATTTGAGAGAGCAATRAAGTCTGTCCTCAGTCTCCTCTTTTCTAAGCTAAAAAAGCCAAGTATCCTCAGTCACTCCCTGTAAGTCATGCCCTCTAGTCATTCCACTCTCTTTGTTCCTCTCTTTTGGTAACTTTCAGATATTTTTCTACCCTGAAACTGTGGAGACCCAGACTGACATARTCCTTGAGGTGAGGCCATAGCAGGCTGGAACACTGTCACACAGTTAACTATGCTGTGCTTTGTGCACCCCAGCATGCAGTTGCCTCTTCTGTCTGCTAGGGCATGTTTTTGACTCTCATTGAACATAAGATCAACTAAAATTGCCAGATTCCTTTCTGCAGGGGACTCTCCAGTTGCTTGTCCCCCTATTATACCTATATGCAGGATTACAGCATTTCCAGTGTATCATCTGGCATTTGTTTTTTTAAAGAAGATTTTTCTGTCTTGACTTACATGGCCCAGCAGTCTAGTGCAGACAAAGCTTTCCAGCTGCTGAAGCAAAGACCACAGGAGAGTGATGTGGCCACATTCAAATATTTGATATTTTAGGCCAAATAACTCATCAACTGACACATGAGTCAGTTGTGATCAGCTTTTGACACAGAACAAGAGAAGGGCTCAACACCTTTCTCCTGAACCTGTCATTAGGAGTTTACCCACTCTGCCCTCCCTATTTTCTCCAGAATGTCCTAATTTCAGAACAATTACTTCATCAGAAAAAGGGCTCATTATTCCAGACTAACTTACGAGGTATGCACATTAGGGAAATATTCCAGAAGAACCCAATKAGACTGGGCTCTGTTACAGTGAAATAAACATTCCACAGTAGGCTTTGTTGGATTCTCTCACAAGCAAGGCTACAGAAWTGTGTTTCTCACTTTAAAGAACTTTCCCAACATAACATTTAATGATGACATGCTTTTGCATGCAAGTATAGTCCTGTTACTGAATGGGCTGAATATTTTTGGTGCACTTGTTTTGTATTACAATGATGAAGCATAAAAGAAATAAATCTGCATTCTACGTGCTCATACCTTCCTTCCATTTCTGCCCCTGACATATACTATAGTCTTACAAACTCTGGATTAAGCTTTCATCAGGTATTGCCAATGATCCGAACCATGAGATGTCATAGATTATGGTTTMAAAAAACAGAATCAAGTAAATACGTCCTGGGGCCTCCTGCTGCTCCTAGCTAGGCTATTCTTTATCCTGCTGCGTTGATAAATGCCAGATAAATAAATCCCGCTCTCTCACACAGGAATAATAATGGAGTCATTTATAATAGCCTTGTATGTTAGCAATAGACAGGAACAAGGAAGATGGTTTTCTGCAGAATGACTTGACCTGAAAGCATTATCCTTCAGTCAAACAGGTTAACCAGAAGATTCTGAGCATTTACTTAAGCTGGCAGAGAAAAAGTTATGCTTAATCCATGTTGCACTTTTCACATTGATTCAGCTGACTGGACATGCCTCCTAAATGCTCCCTAACACTGTAGCCCATGACATACCACACTTAACAAGGCTCTAACAGCATTTCCACTGTAACAGAACTAAAACACATGGCTTGTAACATAACTTTGAAACTTACAGCGCTTGTGATTTTGGACATGGTGCAAGGGTAAGCAACATGTGGTAACCACTCATCATGACCAAATGAGCAGAAAAGCCCCATCTTGACATGGCTTATTATGTCTCAAAGCTGTAAATGTAATTGTTGGGTAAAAATAAATTCACTGTTATTTCTATATACATTTTTTAAACATAAATTTATTCCCTGAACCTTTCTCAGTTTTTTCTTAGGGTTGCTCAAACAAGATCAGATAATTTGGCAATGTATTTACATCCAACAACAATTCTATAGAGAACAGAATACCAAAACGGTGATAGAAAATGCGTAGCTAACGCATCAGGTATCAAGTGGATTCAGGGTTATAACCATGTTATTAAACAACTTGATTAGTGAGAAATATAGCCCACTTTGTTTTGGCCAGAGTTACTGATTTAGAAATCTGTTATCCTAATTTTAGTTATTTCTTGCTTACCATTTCCACTGGTTTAYAATATTCTTAGTATTGTAGTGCTTATGATGTTTTACTCACAGAAAGGATAAGTGAGCTGGGGCCTGATCTTTCTCCAGCTAAATTCACTGGAAAGAAGAGCACCCCAAAATCTGTGGTAGCCCTAGGAACATCAGGAGCATAAGAGTCCAAGTAGCTGCTTCCCACTGCCTGTAAAAACTCTGTAGTGGAAATGAACATTCGTGTCCAAAAGGAWAACGTGTCGAGCTATTTAGCAGTCATAAAATCACCCTCTTTCATACCCACTTTAATAAGTGGCTGTGATTTACATATGAAATATATCTGTAATAAATTTCCACATAGAGTTTTCTTCCCYCCAGAAGCATGCAAAACTTTTTAGTTCCACACTGTGTACTCTTATTCTGATCCTCCACCTGGCTGTGGTCTTTTTTATGTGGGAACATTAAACTAATTTTACTTGGAATGTACAATGGTTTCTCAAGATGATGCACCTGATACTAAAAAGCAGTTCACAAGACTTCTTAGGAAGACAGATTGTTCCCCAGAGGCTCCTTCTGCTTTGTATTACAGCTCATAGTCTTGCTTTTAGCCCCAGCTCATCTTTGACAGCCTTCTGCTCCACATTTGGCATCCTTGTGACATCTACAAAATGACTTGGGGGGTCAAGAAGTCAACTGGCTTCCTCATATGCTTCTGCCATTACAAGTGGCTGTGTTCAGGCTGTGAGGGAGGGGAGCTGAGGGCTCTGGGTCTGTGTGTGTGTGTGAAAGAGGGCGAGGGAGAGACAGCAAGGGAGAATGAGATGTGATGATGACACAGGGAAAGATTGGTTTAAAAWTTTCTTTTACCCTGGTTTGTGATGATTTCCACCCAGACAGAGCCCTCCTTTGTTCGAGAACARTTGAGCACTGCTGCAGGTTCCTTGTTTGACCATACAATGCTTGTAACTCGATGATGTTTGCCACACTTGAAACATTTATTTTTTGTTACCTGTCGATTGAAGGTTTGTTCAGATACATAATATTACTGTGCGGCAGTGCAGCTCCTGGGGTGCAGATACAGAAGTGCATTAAGGTATTTTGTTTGCTAGCCACCAAGAGCCTTTCTGTACAGGAGCTGGAAATGGGATGTCTGAAATGTGAGCCTGGAGAAAGCTTGGCATGAAACATTTCAGTTAATGAAAAGGATTTGAAGAAMTATGAAGGTATTATGTTTGCTATTAAAATATAGGTAAAATCCTGCTTTGCAGTGTCCCTCATGTAAGTTGTAACTCCAACTGTATCCTGAATGTTTAGGAGCCAAACTGAGTCTAAATCTCCAGCTTATGCTGTGGTGAGTATCTCAGATTAAAGTAAATCCACATTATCCTGCATGTCGTAGCTGGGATGTTTTAGGTTATGAATGCAACCATACAAATAGAGTTTGAAAGAGATTTAAAACAAATTGATGAATAGAATACTCAGAAAGCCATGCTATCAGATACGATCTGATTAGAAATTTATACACTGCTGACATGCAGRAAACAGCATGCACTGTCTGGCATAGCAAGAGACAACAAGTGTTGAGGTTCTTTTGGATGCAGCAAATCAACCATCATGTTAARTTAATAGTCATTTAAGTTAGTGTGGGCTCCTGAAAAATTCACATCATAAATGTATGCCCTAACACTTCAAAGGTTTTTTCGCCTCTGTTTGTAGAAGCCCTGTTGCTTAGCCTATGCCCCTGGCGATTGCTGTGAATATAAGGAAAAACAGGTATTCCACCACTATTAGTGTGACTTAACATTCTGACAAAGAGCATAAAATTAAACCAAACTATTTTCTTATCTCATGCAGCAAAAAATAAACACTGTGAGCAAATGTGTTTATAGAGAAATATATTTTGGGGTATTTTTATTTCTTTCCTTCAGGCAGTCATGAATTAAATCCTATGCACACTAGAAATTCAACACAACTTGTATTACCATTCARTGTCTCTGTTGCACAAGTGCCAGATTTTTAATCAAACCATGTTAAATTGTACTGTGCATGGTAAAGATTGGTATAAAGACATGATCTCTGCATCTAAGAMCTTTCAAACCTCTGCAGGCTCCATGATTGAGTGGTTGGGCTGTTTTTCSATAGCTCTGAACATTTGCAAAATATTTGTACAAGCCCTCCCTCACCTATATCAGACTCAAACTCGGTACAGGCATGCAAATAAAAAATATGGCAATCACCTAAAGAAGAAGGTGATTGGGAAGTCAGTATAGATTTACCAAGGGAAGAATCATGCTTAATTAAACWGGTTTCCTTCTAGGATAAATTGGCTGGATTTGTGGATGAAAAAAAGACCAGTGGATGTAGTTTTCCTTGCTCCCTTTGATAAAGCTTACAGTAATGTCTTTCACAACATTCTTGTGTCCAAACTGGGACATTATATCCTGAGTGGGAACATGTGTGAAAACTGTTGGATACCTGGRTTCTAAGGTTTGTGGTCAAGAGGTGGTTCTCTATCCAGAGATGGGTAATAAGCAGGATWCTGCAGGACCTTTCCTGGGATGAGCCACTGCTGTTCAACATTGCTACCAGKGATGATGCTAAGGAGAGGATAGATCATGCAGGTCAAGTTTGCAGAGGATGGAATACTTGGTGTGTCTGTGTAAAGGAATTTGGGAGGGAGGATCTGACACAACCTCATGAAATCCAGCATGAGCAGAGACTAAACCATACCGTTGTAAGACAGAGTTCTTCAGGAATGCAGTCTGGGGCTGGTGGGGCCATGGAGTACTGCTGGAGTGTGGTGGTGAGTTCTGGCAGGCTGAGCCTGGTCAGCTGCATTCCTGAGCAACAATGAGGGCCAGCAGCACTTGGTATGGTGAGCTGGACACATCTCCTAGAGCCAGGGAAGAACAGTCTGTCCCTTCTGCTGAACATGTATCAGACCTTATATGGCCACTGCATTTGATTTTGGGCTGCAACCAAAGGGAGGTTGTCCATAGTTCAGCTGGGAAGAGGGATGGTTTTAAGGGTACACAAGAGCATAACCAGAATGGATGGAARGCAATAAAGAAGATGTAGTTGAGCTGCTCACAGTGGTGTGTRGTGGGAGGCTGAAAGGCAGCAGCACAGGCTGAAGCATGAGAATCTCCATCTGGAGGCATGAGAATCTCAGTCTGGAGGCAGGGAGAAGCCTTTACCCCAACAAGGAGAAGCCAGCAGTGGAGCTGGAGTGCAGGAGGTTTGAACTGTCCCAAGTCTTGGAAGTTTCAAGCCCTAGTATGTAAAACTCTGAGCARCGCAGTCCGAGCCCAGAACTGAGTGTGCTCTGGATGGCTCCTAGATCTACCAGCAGGTTCAAAAACACCACCTTGAAAAGTTGCCTTTCCYTAAGTTCAGTAGACCATCCTTGCTGAGGAGGAGAATGAGGAGGAGTCAGCCTCCTACAGTGGAACAAGGAGTGGTTGGTTACTGCTTTGCTGCAGGTACAGAAATATCAAAACCCTTATGGTCTCTTAAGAGGTCACTTGATATTTTCTGGATTAGTCCTGTGGTTCAAACTGAGGGATACTTTCAGCAGATATTTGAGCAAGTATGTCACAATGCTTTGTCTCGTGAAATGACCTGCCATCAAGAGAAAGTTAAAGACCTGGTGTGGCATTTCTCCCACCACACAGACTTATGCTACTCTTCTTCATGAAGCAGAGGCACGAGAACTGAAGGAAAAGGGATAGGGATAGAGATTTGGTACCTTCCTCTGCCCACTGTAGCAGTGCTGAACTTTAAACCAGATTTTGGAGCTATGAAGCACAAATGGTYTTCAGTGCTGCTTAAGAATGTTTGGTGCTGGACAATGGGAAGACCATGAACAGCCTGAGTTGTGAATTATTCTTCCTAGTAGAGGAATAATCTGTTCATTAATGTTTATGCCACAATAGTATGGATTTCCTTGTTAGCTGACTTCATGAAATTACTTACAACCAGGGAAAAAATATTTAAACTAAATTTGAGGTCATCAGGAAAGTAAAACATGACATAGGCCAAGAGGACTTACTTGCCCAGGACTGTTAGCAGTGAGCTAGCAAAGGATGGAGACCCCGAGGTAGGCGCGTCTGGAGAGTGATAGTCCACTTAGAATACAAAACCTAAAAAGGGAATTTATATCTCTAGGTGTACTTAAATCCAGGGTCTAAGTTTCATCCAAAATCAGCTCAAAGCTGGAAGAGCAAGGTTTTGCTACTCTAGAGTGTTAAAAAATATAGTAAAAATACTATTCTAGGATGTAAAGAAAAGCAAATATAAGTAAAATAAATGTATATTAAAAATGTRGAGAGAATGAATTATAACTACATATTTCACAGAAAAATGCAAGGAAARGTCTAAGTTGGGGTCTGTCTTTGTGGATCTCAGGCTTTTTTTTTATTTTATTTTTTTTTTTCAGTTTAAGTCTGTAGGTGGTGTGGTTTGGCTTTGTTTTATTCTTCCAGGTTTTAACTGGAACAGATGTTGTTTAAAGTCAAGTGYAGTTCTCACTCTAATAAGCAGGAATGCTTCCACTATGATAAATTGGGCAGTAAAGTCACTCCATTCAGGCCTAACAGAAGTCTTCTGATCCTTAGAAAAAGAATCACACTTAAGCACATTCTATATAAATAGCAAAAAGTCAGACTTGAACATTTTTAAATGACAATGCAGTGACCTTCATAGAAATTTGAATGACTGACAACTGCTAAAATGTAATGAGTCTGCTCTTTTATTAGGCAGGAAGRATCACTGATCTTTAGATTAAATCTATAATAGAAATTGATGAGGATAAGACAGACTTCAAAATGCCCTTTCTTGTTGGTGAGTCAGTTGCACAGCTGGCAGGAGTTCTCTTTTCTTAATSATGTTTTTCTTTGCCACCTGCTGACAAATCTGACCACCAGAAAAATTCAGAAGCAAAAGAGTAAGCCGAAGCACTTCTGTAGCATCACAATTTGTGTGTGAGCTGGGAAGGGAAAAGAAAAGAAATAGCTGAATACTGAAACTCAGTGTAAAGTGGAAGAAATTGGAATTAGCTTGTAAGAAAAAGTGYTCATTGCAGAGGTTTAATGTGTGCTCTTATGACTGAAATAACTGTGGGAAAYGCTTCATATAAAGTCCATGCTGTTTGAGAAAGCTAACTTTACACACATAAACTTTTTATACAGCCAACCAAATGAGTTTTTTGTGGGTAAATTCTCTGTAATGTAAATAATATGTCAACAGGCAGATGTCTGAAGTAATGAAAACACTCTGGCTACATGTGTATTGCAGTTATAATAAATAAGAGYGATAAAGTTTTGTTATCATGTGCCAAACTCCTATTCTAGTTTAGGTTTCCAACAAAAAATGTGTGGAAATAACCAAAACCTAAGAACACTGAWTTTTTACAATAAGTTTAGTTCAATAAAACAGCTTACAAGTGCTCTCCACAAGAAGAAATGTTTGCTACATGTTGGTGCTGAACAAATATTTAATAAGATCTCTTCGCACAGTCGTGAAAATGGCACCTATCCTTCCTCAATTCTTTTGTCATTTTTTAATTATYACTTGTTACCTTGCAATTGTTATAGGAAAACCACTTTGTTGCCTTTAAAAAAATGTTGCATTAGGGCAGATGAGTGTGACTGAGACTTAATTTCGTGTTGCAGTACGGTTTCCATTAGTTTTTATTAGCAGCCACATGCAGCCGTGATGGGAAAAACTGGAATCCAGCCCTGGCCATATGTCAGCACAAAATGCAAACCTTACCTTTCTACTGAAGAAGAGGAGATGTGGGCCTGCTCAAACCTTAATTCCTCCAAGAGAGTGACACTTTAGGGGGGAAAGAAGTCCTCCTAGATCTTACCTTATACAATATTTGGCCTTTGGCTTTCTACCTAGTTGTAGAGGCTTGAGAATGACCCAAGKGTCTCTCATGCGCCTGGGAGCAGTCCTGTTATGGGATCATCTCTGCATTACTCAGTTATCAGAGCATGGCACTAATAACATCAGGGTCATGAGTCTGATCCCCATATGGGCCATTCATGGAAGGGTTGAACTTGATGATCCTTGTGGGTCCCTTCAAACTGAGAATATTCTGTGATTCTGTGGTCCTTGAGTCCTTCAGGCATTTGCCCCTCTGAGAATGGTAAGGGTGACACGTTCTGCATGTCCAGAGCAAGCTGCCCGCTCTGCTTTCCCTGAGGCTAGCGGAGATTTGCAGTGACACCAACAGTCCTGACACAGCTGACTCTGATTCCAATTCTGAAGAGCATATRGCAATCACTCTTCAATGGAGATTCACCCCCAAGAACATCATCATCCCCTTGGTCTGCAAGTATCACCCAGCCCAAAAATTACATCAGAATAACATGATCAGGCTTCTTCTTTCCATGCCAGGTGACAAATTTCTYCCAAGAAATCATTTCAAAGAATTATTTAAAAGAAATTATGACCAATGTTGTCATGTTAAAACATCTATTGTGAGAGCACTTAGGACAGTTCAAATCCTAAGCTCTCTTGAATATTCATCTCTATTGCAGTAATTTCTGTCAGCAGATATCTCAATTACAATAAGTATTCCCTATGCAGTGACTGAGAACTGAAATGGACATAAAGCATGGGCATAAAAATACTTCCACAAGARAATTACAGATGTTACAAGAAGTCCTCATCACAAAAGCAACAAAAGCAATATTAGAATTGTATTCTTGCAAAGGATGCTGAAACTCTGTAAYGCTGTTAGTGACTCTTCAATATTTTGTAGTAAAGAACACAGACACATTACAGAAATAAGTAGGTCATGGGCTTCTTGCTGAARATTCTTACAGAAATGCCTCTCTGCTGTGCCATCTCATCCATCTTTTCTCTGGAAAAAGCTGAAGAAGAGATTGCAGACAATGTTCTCTTCTAAGGGTCAGTCAGTAAATAATGAAGCCAGATTTTAGCTTGCTAACTAAGTGAATTGCCCCAAGGGGAAAGGTTTCATTATAGCATTAAAAGAAAGCAAATATTTCTTTGGTGAGGCAGGTTTGGATGTCTTTACTCTTTAAAATTGCTTCCTCCCTTGACTGCTACATTTGTAATTCACTGTATCCTTTTCCATTTTTAATCTAAACATAATAACCCATCTTTCAGCCACAAATAATAATCAAAAAAACACACTAGCCTGCCCTCACCCCCTCAGCCTGGSATGGGAAGCAGCAAGCTTGTACAATAAATAGTGACTTTGTCATCTCCTACCCCAGTCATGAATGTAAATTCTGACTATAATTATAAAATTTACACAATTTAAACCCTAGAGCTGTCAGCTAAAGTCCCAAATTAATAATCCCACTAAAGTGTGTTCAAACTACAGAATTTATGTACAACCCAGTATTCTTACTGGACTTAGAGTGAGACTTCAACCTACTCCCTGGGATATCATTTGACTGCTGTTGTTGGGGGCTATGATTTCACAAGAGTGTCTCAAAATTTCAGCACAGTAACCCAAAACTCTTAACCTCAATTCAGCCTTGAACCTGATCCCCAACCTAAACCTAATCCAAAGCAGCAATTCAGCACAGCCTCTTTGRCCTACCACTGATTACAGGCACTTCTGATGGGAGTCTCCACTCCCTCTCCCCCTTTTTAACACACTGCAGGCACATTCTCCCTCCCTATCTCACTCACCCCCTAAGAAAGAAAGTTAAAGACAATTGGGAGTGGGATTCAGCTCTGTCAAAGTTCTCGTGAGCCAGGATTAAAGAGGATTCTATTCATTCCCTGGAAAAGAGCCTGTTATAGTGAAAATACGTTGCAGGGAAAGAATATGTTATAGGGGGCAGAGAAAGTTAGACTTCATCGTTTTTCTTCCATTTTTTTCAGCACTTTAAACTGCTGGTTTTGGAGCAACTTTAAACTGTTCTTCTTGAATGCCTATAGAAATGTCCCTTAGCTYACGTAAACACCTGAAATTATCCCTTTGTACATAGATAAGGCTAGGATTGAAAACAAACAAGAAGGGATTTTTCTTTTGCAGAATTCTTGCAGGTTGCTGATGGGACTCTGATGAATCAGACAACTTCTTAGCTTGACAGTAAATTATTTTTCAGCTTAGATTTACTTCCTAAGAGGTACTTTATATGTCAGTCCTGCTGAGCTTTAAATAGGGTGCATATAGTAGTTTTGGAATCACATCCAAAAATTTGAGGAAGAAAATTATGTAAGAGAATGAAAGTACTCATTCTCCCTGTCTRTCCTATTTGATTTTATTAAAAATGGATTATTTATTATTTTAAAAATACCTAAATCTAATGGGGTGCTTCTTATTTTAAAGTCTTAATATTGAATTTCTGGGGGAAAAGACTTAATTAAAAAACCCTGTGGCTGTTATGAAATGTGCTATGCATACACAAAAATAGACCAGTCTAGTGTTTGAAGAATTGCAATGATAACACAAATAATGAAAATACATTGAAAATACARTAAGCTGATGCATTGGAAAGAAAAAATTCCAAACACATAAGTATTAGGTGTTTATGTAGGGCTGATACAGCATGTACAACAATACCCCTTGTACATCAGTGTGCAGCAYTGCCTTGGCTGTTGGCAGTGGCTTAAACATCCTGCCTCAGGGAAGGTCAAAATTGTTTCCTTACTGAAGGTTTGCATGAAAGACAAAACAAGACAACCTGAAACTCCTTCAGCCTGCAGGTATGAGAAGTAAATCGTGTAGTAAAGCAGAGAACTGTCTAGCCACTGTCTCTTCCAGATAAATTATTCTGATTTCTGTGTAGGGTTCCTGCCTGACTGATGGGTCACACCATGGTCAGCCTGCAGACCCCACTGCTCCAGATCTGCTGTGACTGGAGGCAGAACTCATGACCTCGTTTTCTAAGATCAGTGATCCTGACCTGTYTTTAAAATCACACACACCTCTATTTTAATAAAATAGAAATTAGCACTCCCACATCCTAATTTCTGTATGRATAAGCTTCCCCACTTCAATAAGTCCTAGCTCTTTATGAAGTGCTGCCTTTGGCTCCTCGCTGCTKCTGTAAAGATACACTGAGCTGACATTTAATTTAGTGCACAGCAAYTCTCTCTTAAGGAAGCTGGCTCACACTTGGTATTGCTACATTACAAGAAACCATAAACACAGCACGAGTTGGACCTTGTAAGTAGAGGTTTTTTTGTGTATCCCTGTCAGGACATTGAGTACAGGGAAAAGAATTTGAGGGTTTTGTTACAGTAAAAAAGTTRAAAAATAAACAGTTAGAAAACAAGTTTGACTATTAGAAACAAGTTTAAAAACTATGCTAATCCTTTGAATATTGAATAGTCATCAGACTAAGCAGTAGAAGACTTACGAGACAGCATGCTCCTCATATGGTAATATCTGGCATCTGTGCTACTGTATTTTCGATGAATACCTATCACAGACAAAATTATATTAAGTAGTGCCCAGTGTAATGCAAAGAGCTCTCCACTGGTGAGAGAGTGGAGTAGTAACTGGTGGAGAGCTCCAGCCCCATCAGGTTGCCAAAGAGATGGTAAGGGTTCTCAGCTCTACTGGCTCATAAACCTGATGGAAATCTACCAGGTTTGGTGGATTTCCACAGAATCATGGAGAGGATGATGAAGAATGTAGAATTTAGCTGTCCCAAGGGGAMAAAAAAGAGCTTAACTTCAGCCTAGACTCAGGTGGATTCAAGTCATGTGAAGTCAATGCAGARCATTCAATCAGGTGGTCCTGCTTTCCCAGGATTTATCCTGGGATCTAAGCCTGACACAACTGTGGGGAGAGACCACAGGAGCCCCAGCCCTTTGACTCCTGTCATGTTCCCCCAGCCTTGCTCTTCCCCATATCCAGCCTCCTGCCTTCCTTTCCACAGGGCAGCCATTGCCACCCAATGGAAGAGGCACGGTCCCCAATGGAAGAGGTCTGGCACAGGATGCTGTAAGCTTCCACATTCCTCAAGGACATCCAGCCAGAGCACATCTATTTCCAAAGGATGTGACCTGTAAATTGGGCCRGCAGTTACCGCTGGTATCAACATCTTGTTAAGCAAGAGAAGTGTGATTTTATTGCYGTGCTACCAGTGAGGTTTAGGTGTGCTCAGAGCGTGCCTGCCAGGTCAGTCTCCCCAGAGACCGTGGCCAGATCCCACTCTGGCTTGCCTAGGACACAGAGTGGGCAAGCAGGTGCTGAGCACACAGTGGCCCATGGGAAGCAGGTTGGTAGAGGCCAGTATTCATTATCCTAGAGGCTCTGCAGCTCAGAAAGGAGACACTCAAGTGGAGGGGCTCTACATCTCAAGGAACAMGTGTGTTCTGTGTTGGTATTTTGAACTCTAGCAGTTAATGTCACTTAATTACAATATTTAGCAAATGATCTGACTCCCTATGGACGTCAGCCTGATTTTAACATTTCTTCTCCCTTCTTGTTTGTTACTGCATTCATACATTTTCACTGTTTATTTTTTTTTTTTTTTAATTTTATGTGTACAAAATTTGGGGTAAAAATTAAGCTTGATTCTCTCTTCCACTGCAATCAGAACACACAGAAGTCCCGAGAGTCGTAAAACTCCAGCACAGCAAAAAAATGTAAAATAAAAACACACAAGAGATGTTAAAAAAACTGAGCTATTTCTGGACCTGGTGAGCTCTTGTGTTGAAGCCAGTGGCAAAACCATGTGAGCACAGGTGCATGCCACATGACCAGGTGATAACAAAGCAACCCTAGAATGTGATTTTGAGGAGTCCGATGATGTTTTGTCTCTGTAATACATCCATCCCAAGGTGCACTTTGACATCTGTTTCATATTTAGGGCATTTTTTTTTTCTTTCATCCTAGTAGCTTTAAGGGAAGTCAAGCACATGAATATCTACATTTAGGAGACCATATGTTAACAAGGGGCTGTGAGGTGACATGATAATGATGAGGCATGTTCAACACGTGCAAAATTGCTGAGCGCTRTAAGAGGTTTATAAACAGATGGGAATCCATGAGCCATTGCAAGAAGAAATCCTCTCCTGCAGGTTACCCTCTGGCCAGTTGTGAGGATTGGCAGACCAACTTGTGAGATAATTTTACTAGTCATGGATGTATTGCAGTTAGATAAACTCACTGCAATACTAGTAAAAGCCAGAGCCATATTTTTTGCTGYGAAGGAAGGCACTGAGCAAAAGGGACACCTAATTACTGCTGCCTTACTGATCCCACGTGACAGAAGCCATACTGAAAGGAAGAGGAGTCAGGAGAACAATGATTTTCCTGCTAGGAYAGGAAATATTTGCTGTATCCAAAGTAAAAAACCAAGCATCAGGGAAGAATGGAGTGGCTGTGGAGACTCAGTTTTGAAGCAAGTCAGAGATAGGAGTGCCTGATYCCTCACATGAAAGAAATCTCTCTTGCAACATTGGTTTGAACTGTCTGATATGGTAGATCTTCTGAAAAATGAGGAAACAAACTATTTACATAAGGTTTTCAGATGCCCTGTGTGCAAAAGGCATCTCTCTTGTGCTTGCTCCGAACAACAAAACCATGGCTAACATCTTTCATTAGGCAGGCAGTCTTGGTTTGAAGTCACTTGCTTCTCCATTATGTTATGTACCCTGTTTTGTTCAAGTCTTGCAACGTCACCATGAATGCAAAACAWGAATGCAACTTTGCTTAATGTTACATTGCACATTAGGCTGTGCACAGCTCAGCACAGAATAGTACTGCTGTTGTGATCTACTACTGCATGAAGAAAAATTTCTACAACAGTGGACTGTTTAATGTATAACCCCACTGACTAAGATATTAGTCTGTTTAAGGGTTTTAAAAATCTATTTTCTTTTGTTTTTTGGCTGGTGGTGTGGAAAGATTTTGCAGACAGCTGTGGTATTACATTAGATGTACTAATATTTGGACAGGAAAACACTCTTTTTGCTTATCAATCAGATGGCATATTTCTACAAATAATATCGCAGTTCTTTACGGCATGCAAGAGTTTCAGGTTGACTATTCATGGGTCTCCCAGTGGGACTCAGGAATTCTCAGCCCTTCATCCATTGCCCAACTTTAAGCAAGGTGGGCTGTTGAGTTTAAAAAAAATTCTACAAATTACAATGAAAATAATCCAGTTTGAAGATTTGGCTATCATCTGGTGCCAAAGAAAGATTTCAAGCATATTACAGTAACAGGGAAATTACATTTCTGATGGCACTAAAAATAAACRAAGAAGTAACAAAGAACTGACTGTTTATAGATGATTGAAGGAAATAATTATGASTACTTTATAAAATATATTAGAATTTTCACAAATGTATCAGCTTTTTGAAAAAGAAAACATCATGAACAACTGTACAGATGGCAAGACCTGTTCATTTCTTGCATACCCTTTCAGAAGGAAATAAAAATATCAAACACAGAGGAGAACATATGACATCTGTGTCAATTACATGCCCAAACAGAGAGAAATAATTTCACACAGCTTTTGTGAAATATGGATTACCCTCACAGCCCTGACTCAAATGCTTTGCAATCATGTCTTCCTCTGTACATCTGGATTTGAGACAATTTCTCCAGTAATCTTTGTCTGAAAAAATCCTATTTTATGTCTGAGTTTCTTACTGGGATTATACAGTTGTGAACCATAGAACTGTGATTCTGTAGTAATTTTATAGGAGTAATTTTATATGAGAAGGAATTCAGAATTCCACAGAAAAATAATTTGAAAAATTTTAGTAGCAACTTTGAGCTGAGAGTTTGCATTGGAATTTATCACATTTTGATAAAATTTTTTGTGATACGAAGCAGAGTATRAAAGAGGCACGGTCCCCAGTCATGGTATAACCAGAAACCTTTATTAAAAGTTTATAAATTGCTTTATAAAAGTGGATATAGCTTTTATAATATTTTCACCATCAGATTACAAAAACACATGCCTGGATAGCCAATAGCATAAGTACCTCACATGAGCATCAGCCTTTTTCCCCCCAAACAAATGCTTGTATACCAATTTTTCTTGTAAACTACTGTGGTCCTGTTATCTGTTACATTTTAGAAACTTTGCTACATCTCTCCTAGCTTAACTGTATAGTCCTTGCTCCTTTTCACCAAGTGGTCTTTGTTCTCTTATTACTAAACATTCTTTGTTTCCTCGCCTTGCATCAAGGTGTTTCTCAGACTTGAGAAAGAATTTTGAATGAAGACCCCCAAAAAGAATGACCCATATAGAATCTTACAAAAATATGCAAGAGTCAATATTCTTTCCATCCATGGACTTTGTTAACCATCAAACTATTGGTTCATTTAGGATGAATAAAAGGATGTGGATGTGGAGGGGATCAACTGTAACATTAGATCTAGTCCTGGTCAGTGATGCACAACTACACACTAGAAATCAAATTTAGAAAATCCAACATCTCTTTCACAATGTTATTATCCTCCTTGAGCCACAATATTATTTTTATTATGTGACAATAAAATGAGAAGTTTTACTTGCTGGTRAAAACCACAGCTGAAATGACCTGTAGAAAGAAAGTGGCATAGATCCCAACCTGCAATTATGATTATATGGTTGGATCTGCTCCACTTTTCCTAATTAAGTAAATAATGGTTGGATCAAAGGAAGCCTGGCCTCTGTATTACAAATGTTTAGCATTCATATCTAGATATTTTTTCCCATTTCTCAAGATTCAGAATGATTCAGACTATCACATACACTCCAGAGATATTTAACATCGTTCTGCGCAATGCTTTTAAGAAATTTTTAAGAAATTCCTTTGTTTCTCTGGAATATGGGATGTGGGATAYGGGATATGGGATATGGGAAAACACAGTAACAAGTGGCTTTGCATTTTCAGGCATGCCCACATCTTTATTTATCTCCACTTAGTCAAAATATGTAAATTTTTATGCTTTATATCTCTACTTGTCTATAATGTGTGTCTTTTCATTAACAACTGCAAAATCTTTTTTTTTTTTCTGCAAAATCAAGTTAGTGATAAAAGTTTGTCTGAAAAATTTACCTGACAGCAGTACCATAAAGTCAAGCCAAATTTAACTTTTACTTTAGCCTTAGATTTYCATGCTAAGCTCTGGACAACATTTATGGAAGTGGTTAAACTAGTTTTGATAATGGGCCTTCTATGTCACTGTGGTACATCTGAAGAGTGTCACCTCAACCGTAGCAATTTGATGCACCTCTTTCAACTGGACACCTACAATCACCAAGCTGAGTCATAAGGGCACCCCCTTTATTTCAAAGACATTGGGAATGTTAGCAAACTTTCAGACAAATTTGGGCTGAGTTTGGATTTTGCAATGAAACCCAAAACCAGACAGGTTTCTCCTGGTATTGTGTTTCATTGCAAGAAAGTCTAAGTCTYAGATGAGTACAGTTCAGAGTGCATACATTCATGATCAGCAGTAAATGCGCAGAGAAAGAAACAGTAGAACAGACATCAGATTTTCCTCCGCAGTCAGCAATGCCTGGAAAGCTGCCCTGCTTCATTGCAATGCAGATTTGCAGACTTTGGCCCAAAAAAGACCTGTTGGCRAAGTTTGATACTGAAAAGTAATCTTCTTCAGGAAATGAGTACCAAAGAATTGTTATACCATGTAATAAGAAAGAAACAATAAAGATCCCTGGCAAGAAAGTAGTTCTGGGTTGATGGACAACAGTCATTATAAACTGGGCTTTCAAATAAAAATACCTTCATCCTTTTAAAAGGGTTTCTGTATTTTAAATATGGACGTTCACATTTCAGACTGGAGAAYTTCCAAGTGACCTCCTGACTTTAAAGGTTAAGAGCTATGAGAGAACAATTGCAGACACTCAGAATGAGAAGGAAAATATGATTTTATAGCTGGAACAGACTATAGAGTATCTCTTCTAACATTTCAAATTTGAATTAAAGAGGTAACTATTGGGAATGGTTCAAAAACAGTCTGAAGAGGTGAATGAATCTACTCTTTATACTGCCTCACAAACAGTACTGCCCCAGTCACTGTTTAAAGACAAGGAGTAAGGGTAAGTACCTGATGTTGGTGACAGAGCTCATAAAATCTCATGTCATAAAGGCTATGACAATAGTTCTGGTGGTGAAGTAACCAGTTATCTGGTCATCTGTGACAAGATGTGTGTGCAAATTAATCAAAATAGGAAGTCAAGAACCCCAAGAAAAATCATCAATGCAGCCAATACTTCTCCCTTGTTGGGCCACTGAATGTTGGCCCTCATTTAAAACTTTGTTAAGGCCTTGTCTTCTCCATTTCTGTTTGCTTTACCATTGGCTTAATATAGGAAAGTGCACTCTGTCCCTAGGTTAGGGGTTGTCACATTTGCAAGAGATGTGGAGAAGGTTAGTACAGTGCTACAAGGGGGATAAACARAGATGAAAATGTTCTTATGGCCCATCAAGGTTCAGCAAAACACAGGAGAAGGTAGGAGAGCGTTACTGCCCAGTCCTCGCTTATCTCAGAAATACATCAAAACATACCTCTTTTCAAATTCTGTTGCTTCCACTAGATGAACTGTGTGTATGGGAAAAAAATGAGCCCCTGTTTCTGATGGGCCCTTCTGCCTGAAACTTCATGCACCTCTTTGGTGGAGTGATACTTTTCAGAAAGGTCTGCTGGTGCRAACAGATATGGAAAGGAAACATTAGAAATCCATGTTATGGATAATAACAGTAATGAAAATATGAATGATTATATTCTTGTTCACTAGTTTACACACTGTGTTAAAATTTTAAGTGTAATTAAATAATTTTTAAAATAGACCAGGTTTAAAATTAATGATGGAAATTTTTCTCAGTACTACAACTTCAGGAAAGAAATAAATTGGTCTCATTCGATGATCATAATGGAAAATTCTACCAATAATGTAAGTGGGCTAAAAGCAAAGAATGAAGTCCCGTCATCCTAGCTGAGGCAATTTTGAACATCTGAGACCTGTTGTCAATCTGATTTTAAAAGCAAAACTATGTAATGGAAGGATTTGAATTCCCTAGGGAGATCATAATATAAACATACCCTAAGTATCTTTGCCCCCTCAGACAGAATTGACACTCTGTTTGCTTACATACGCATGTGTGTGCAATCAGTGTAATGGAAATACTGGAGAAACAATTTCTTGTTCCTGTACTTTCTTCAGATTAAGCAATTTTGTTTGGGGCTGTGATTATATTAATAGTACATTTTATGTTCATTTTCTTTCATAAAACTTATTCATTAAAAGATACCATATTGTAGGTTATTTTAAGTTTWATTTGTCAGGTGTTAGTCAGCAAAGAGATAGTAACTCCTGCAAGATGACGCCTTACACTGGACTCCCATTGAAGAACCACAGCTACAGTTTGCTAAAAATGCTTCTGAATTTATGAAGCAAACCTTACCATCACTGCTACCTGTATGAAAAAACAGACCCAGCATGATAAAGAAATTAGACCTCACGGTGGAATGAATACATCAGACCCTCATGGCATGTAGCAGTGCTTTGAGTTAGGTGTCAGAAGCTGGGATTCTTATGCAAGACTCATAGAAGCAATCACAATTTTCCTTTTCTTTTGCAATGTATTTTTCTTAACAGTAAAAATCAGAGTCATCAGTTTATGGCTCTGTGGGTCAAAGCAGTACAAAAACTCTTCTTCCTATGGTCAGTGAGGGCTAGGAAAAGAAGAGACTCAACAAAATTGCATTAAAATTTTAGAAAAGACCCTGTCATGTTATAGCACAAATAACACATTTTCCATTGTGCTTGCCAGATGTGTCTTTTGTCGTGCAAGAAACAGGATCATAAATGATCATATGTGTGATAGCATGAGTGGGATGTTTATAAAACCAGTATCATTTTAATAAGTATCTATTATAATGTATCTGGAGATGAAATCGATCCACGTATATTACGGATTGCTGAAGTTTTGTGAGCAGTTTTCAGATACAGGCTCCACTTTTATTCATTATGCTATAGGAGGAGTGGAAACAGTCCACATAATATGAAAACATAATTAAGTGTTTATAGAAGCTGACACAAATACTTTAATTCAGAAAATGTGTCAGTGACTTTTTATAGAACGGCTATGTTAAAAACAGTTCAGTCACTGAAGCAGACAAACCACACCTGGTGTATGAGATTATCCAGTGAATAACAAACATTTAGACCTGCCACAGGCAATTTAAGGAGAGTTGAGCATACTACAAAGAAGGACACAACCTGATTGTCTTTYTCAGAGAGCCCAACCTCCATCTCGAGGGTCTGTGGTCTTGTGAATACCAATTCTGCAGGGTCTGACAGAGAAGTACAGAAAATAGAGACAAATTTGTCATTTACCTTACAATTTCTGTCTGTCTGTTGTTTGATCCACCTGAAAGGACCAAAAGAGATAAGCCAATTTATTGCATCTATCCTGTGCTTGAATCTCCAGAAAAGGTTTTAATTTTTTATGTGTTCAGACGTTATCTACATCTCTTACATGTTTTTCACTTGCTAAAGTGTTTCTGTGGTTACTGATGCACAGCAAAAGTAAAAGAAAAAGCAGCTTTTTTWAAACTGCACCACTCACATGAAAATACGAAAAATGCTTTAACAAATGGAAAAGTTTTCTCAGTTTTGTTAGCTGAACCATGCTTTCTGCTTGGTGAGATAGGGGATGGCAGACTGCTAGAGGAAACATGCAGATGGCATAAGAAACGAGTATTTAAAATTCTGTCCAGCTGCACCATATTGTCTGGTTATCAAGGGAATTGTGAAGAAATAAGAGATATGGGGGAATACTGAGCATAGGTTTTTCTTGATTGCAGAGCAGAAACTGCTGCAAACATCCAAATGTAAACAAACCACAACTTTCAGGCATAAGTAAGATATTAAATATTCCTGGAGGTGTGAAGAGGTGGCTTGGCACATTCCAGGGCCTGYTGCTGGACAGCTGCAGTGCAATTAACCACAAGGCAGTCCAAAGTTTGAGCTGTGTCTTACGGGTTTTGTTGTTTCACCTCCATCTGCCAAGTAATTCTTCAATAAGCTGACATCACATGTATCATTTTTCCGTGCAAGAACACATTGTATGCTCTGTCTTATGGATATTTTTCTCAACTCTTCTTTTCAAATAGGAAGGATGGTCTTTTGCAGACAGTTACTATGATCAAGCTGGTGTGTTTGGGAAAGGAAGGTTCCATCAGATTCAGTACCAAGGTTTCTGGATGTGACATTATGATCTGAAATACAAAATAAGATATAAAAATCTGTTATTTACACAGTGGTGTCAAGTCTTTGATTATAAAATGCAGTAAMTTGACTATCCCTGCTATTTGCCAACTTTTCTCTGATGCTGCCACCAATTGAGGGAGTTTTGCCATTTGTAGGAACTGAACTAGGATTTATAATCTTACATTTCTAATTTTTTTCCTATTATTACAATTGCATTCATATTATGATTGCATCTGATGGTATCCAGGAAATGCATCCCACTGCATAACGGCATTTAAAAGAAGGCACCTTGGAAGTAGACAAGGASGTAGTACAAGTACTTTGTTTTCCATCCTGTGGTTCCTTTCATAAATCATACCCATTACAATGAGTACACAGTGATGTTTAAAAGAAAAAACAAAACAAAAACCCGACAAAAAAAAGAAAAAAAACCTCACAAAAAAAACCCTCATGTCCTACTCCCTTAGCAGCAGACTGTACTTGTCCTTCTGCATTTGCTTCGTGCAAATTCAGAGAGGATATACATAAAGATACAGACATTAGAGTTTTTTTTAACTTGCTAGAAGGGGCATTATGAGGCAGACTGAAAGTAACATTTTAAATGCTGTGGAGGAATTATGATGAGAATTGGATAGTTTGTGGCACAGCCCAAAATGTTTGTGATTATTTCAGCCTCATAAAACTCACCAAAGTCTATGAAAACAGCTTTTGTTGTCCTGGTATGGTGTGGTGGAGAGGTCCCAGATTTCCTATGAGTCTGAGTGATTGGAGCAATGCAGCTGGCTGTGTTAAGTGACACATACCAGGCCTTTGAACTACCTATAAAAAGTAGGTCTCATTTAGCATGTAGTATTAGGCATTTGGCATGCAAAAATGCAAGGCTTCCCCTTGCCTTCAGCCAGTCACTGGGAGCAAGCAGAGCTCTCCCACACAGGAGGGAGGTCTGGACTGCAGGCATGCTGCTGGCTGGAGGAAGGCTGGGAGAGAGTCACTGACGTGCTGGAGGGAGAGCTGCAGCCTGTGCAAACCTCTGCCATAAATCTGTTCCAGGAGTGGGGAACAAACAGCACAGAATGAGCAAATGTGTCATATAATGATTATAGATTTGGGGGCCTGTGGCTCAGTTGTGAGACAGTCACCATCTAAAGACAGAATTCTTTTTCCTGCATGGTGGGTTCTTCTGGGGATTGTCCCTAATCTCATGTTTTAATGACACTATAGAATTTAACCACATTTGAGGGCAGTGTCCCCCAGACCATTCCAGCAAAAGATTTGGGGCCTTAAGGGATGCTGTCCCTTATGCAGGGACTGATGCAGGGACTGATGCAGGGATGCAACTGATTGCAATATACTCTTTTTTCCTTTCTGATACATTAAACCATTGCAAGGCATTTGTCTTTTTGTCATCTCTTTTGACATTTGTCAAATGAGGTTTGGGGACTAACCTCTGATTTTACTTCAGACCAGCTCTGTAAAGTTTGCTATTGAAACTGAAGAACATCAGAAGAAAAAAGGCAAAAATACTCTTTTTTTTTTTAAATTACCTATATTTCCTTTGCCAGGATTTCATTTATGCTTGGATTTTCACCCAGATGTCTTCTTAGCCATTCATTGACAGTTTTGATGGCATAAGGAGTCTTAAGAAAGTCTTTCAGTGAATGCCTCTCCTTAGAAAATCTCGCATTAAAAAATAAAAACCTATGCAGTGCCAGCCCTTCAGAATGTTTAAAACATTTTTGATACAAACAGAATTTCTGTCCTGTACAGGATTTTTGGGTAACATTTTGTCATTACTCACAGCTGAGTGCTAGCTGTGATGTCAGCCTGGAAGTATTTTCATCAGCACTCCCTTGTGAGTGCTATGTTTTAATTTTACCTTGCTGATGGTCCTCAATAATCTCAAGACTGTAAGAGGCACTTACTGAAGATTTTCTCCCCTTCCTTGATGGCACAAAGTGTGTTTCCCTGCATGACTGCATTCATGTTAACAAAAGGGGTCCCAAGCCCTTTTATTTRATTCCAAAACAGTGACCCCGGCAACACTGTTAACTTTACTTGCAAAAGCACAGTATGAATGAACCTTTTCATTTTTCTTGGAGGTTTTTTGACAAATAAAGAACGTAGCATCTTTTCTGTTGCTGCCTGAGACACACCTCTCATGTTCCCTCACAGCTGGGATTTCTTTTAGAGCAGCTGTACAGGTAGAGAAAGGAGATACATTCATACAGTACACATGCCACCTTGTAAGTTGTCTGCCATTTATATAAAAACATAATTTCTGAAGGCTACCAAAATTTAAGGACCAGATGTGGGAGGGGGGACATTTCTATCCTAGTAAGCAGTGGTCAAGATCATTAAGATCTATTTTCACTGTTTTTAGAACCGGTTGTCTGTCTAGAGTTTATTCAAGCATTATGAGAGGCAACTGAACTTGAGCATCTCAAGAACGGTACAACAGTGAGTCAGTATTTAGAGGCATTTGAGCAGTAACATTGTGAGAAGAATTTCTTGCAAATCACTTTAAAATGAGCCCTTTGTTGTTCTGTCCTATCAAAATTCAGTAATWACAGTGTACTCATCCCTTCTGCTGGGTAAGAGTTGCCCTTCTGCCGCAGTTAAAGAGATGCTTTTCAGTAGCTCATCACTGTCTGCAAAATCACTACAAATAGAACAACTTCTACTCTCTCTCAAGTGACATGTATGTGAGCAATTCCAATTGAAGAAAAGATAAACTTCTGGAACATGTATACTTGTTGGAACTAGAGCAGCTCTGAAACAATTATGCAAGTACCTGGTGTGGTACACTGACTAACCTCTCTAGATATTTCCTGCAAGCAAGAAGAGCTATCCTGTCCCACTTATCCTGCTACAACCTGTATTACTTTAACCACAATTTGTCAAAAAGATTTACCTTTCCTGTCTCATCTATATATCTATAAATACATACAAAAGATATTCACATGTCTCATAAAACTAGACCTCTTGGCACTTCAGTCTTACCAGCACTCTTTGCCTCCTAAATTGCAAGTAGTTAGCATGGGAAAGCATGCTTGGTCAGGGAGATAAGACAGAGTTACAACAGCAAGACCAGCTTGGTGTAAATTTTCTTGCATAAACTTGCTCCTACCTGTCACTGTCCGGCTTCATCCACACCCAGCACGACAATATGTTTTGAAAATTCCTCAGCAGCCAATCAAACACACAGCTAATGCCACGGGCATCTGGAACTGAGTGCCTTCCTGTCTGGCCTGTTGATTTTCTTCAACGCATAAACTCATTATGATCATACCAAAACTGGTTTTTTTTTAGCAAACAATCCTTTTTGGACTCTCTAGAGAAGCATAGAGCATGGATGCACTGCTGGTTCTTGAGCTGCCCATGGCCAGGCTGTGGAAGCATCTGTACCTTGCCTTTGGAGTCAGCATGTGGAAAATCTCAAGAGTTCTTATTTTCTTGAATTAYTCCCACAACCCAAAATAGAGGAACCAAAACCCAAATTAAGGAAACCTYCCTTTTAAAATTCAGCAGCTCTTATCTGCTAGGCAGTTTTTATGAGCAATTTTCCCCTTGCTATCTGCTTGCAGGTCATTTTCCAGAGATTTTCCTTTGACCCATGTTTTTAATGACTTGTTAATATTTAACCATCTCTGCATGRCATCCTCCAGTCCATCAGAAACAATTCTCTCTTCCCACTGACTCTGAAGTTCACCTCTGCATCTGCTCTTGGAGTGTCCTAGCCTCTACTTGCCCCATGGAGAGTATTTATCCCACTGTGACTTGTACTTTGCTGGACCATCAGGCTTGCAGCAGCTATAATATTGCATTTGTACTCCAGGAAAAAGTCAATTACCCTCTGTCCCATCTCATGTCGCCCAGAAAGACCACTTCAGAAGGCAACTATGACCAGTCAGCTTTCTTCCTTCTGTGCTACCTACCCACGCCAAACAAGCCAGATTGGTGGTGCTTGTGACAGAAACCATGAATAAAAAAATTAAATTGTACAATCTGCCACATGGAACCCCAATGCCTCTACTTTTTCAGGCAGGAATTGGAGAGCTTGCAGCACAATGCCATCCATGTGTGGTAGAGGATTCAGTGTGCACAGTGACTCTGGCTGGTCAGTGTGCAAACTGCCCCCCTCCAGYGTCAGCAGCAACCTTTTCCAGTGAGCTTGTGTGACACACACATTTGCAAACAAAAAAAACCAAAGGCATTCAGTTTGAGCATTGTACAAGGGCATAGCTTGCTGAGGAAAARCACTTTTTTATTGGTTGTGACTGTGCCATCCTTGGCACTTTGCATTCAAGTACGCTGGCCATGCAAAGCAGTAGTGAGRTTGATCTATGCGGCTAAATGGAACAAGCAACACTCTAGCAACTATGAAAATTCAGTGTTACTCTTTTCCCCAGATGTTGCTGTCTATTTGCATGTGTTAACAGAAAAGCTACTAAATTTCTCTGCTGGTTTCTGTGCTTGTACATCTGAGTGTGAACATTCTGTACCTCTAAGTCAGGCAGTGGCTSAGCTTAGAGACATCTGTGGAAATAGTTATGAAAGGTGAATAATGAGYACAGCTCATCCTGTGCTTTCTGAAATAAAAGAATATACCAGCTCCCAGCACCTGATAAATGAAATAAGCTCTCTATACACAGGGTATCTATGCTGTTACRTCTGTTAGGTAGCAGTATGAAATTTCCTTGTTAGTAGCTGGACAAGGTTTTGAATACAGTAATAAAAGAAACTGAAACAGAAGAATCARCTTAYATCCACTTTGACTCCTGTGAAATCCCTCTCTTCAGCTAACAGAGTTCACTGAATCACCCCTCTTTTATCTCCCTCCACTCTTGCCCCTTCCTATGTGATATTTAACATAAAATATTGTATTTTCAGGGTCCTTTACAGACACTGCACAATAGCTTTTCTTCTCTCATTCTCTTACATTTCAGCTCCCCCCTCCACATCCATCACCCACCTGCTGGATTTCAAACATCTCTGTGCTCCTTTTCATGATGACTCTTGCAATTGATTTGTATCCTGACAATAGGAAYGACTTTTCCAAAGTTATGCTTAAAACTCACTTTTATTTAGAAGACTGTGCCTGACTTCTCATACTGTTGGGGTTAACCCGAGGAAAAAGCTAAACAACCCACAGACTCCTGGTCACCTCCCCCCACCACCCCACTGGGATGGGGAAAGAAGAAAGGAAGAGTACAAACAAGAAAACTTATGCGACAAGACAAAATTTGTTAACTTAGTGAAGGAGAAGTGAAAGAAGAGAAGAAGTAAAGAAAGTAAAACAAGTGATGCACCTCCCACAGGTAGACAGATGTCCTGAGAGCTTCAGAGCAAAAGATGGCTAACCCTCCTAAGGCCCCCTCTTTTCCCTCTGTAGTGCTGAGTATGATGTTGTATGACATGGAGTATGCTTTCAGCTTGTTCAGATCATCTGCTGATTTTCCTCCCTCCTGATCTGTTCTAGGGGCTCAGTGTGAGAACCAGAGCAGGTTTTGATGCTGTGAAAATGCTCTTCAGAACAGCTAAACCAGTATGCCAGCAACATCTTTTTGGTCACAAACCTAAACCCCACTACCACATAAACTATGAAAAATAATCAACTTGATCSCTTCCATACTCAGTACCTGTACTGACCACAGCTGTCCAGCAAATCCCTTTATGTTATCCATTTGCTGTAGTTGACTTCATGCTCTGCAATAGACCCTTTCTATCTACGACTTGGCAGAGTGGTATCCTGGTCCTCAGGACTCAGTGATATTTCAAAGAGTACTGATAATCATCTTAAAAATACAAACATGACTAGAAGTAGCTGACTGAGGGAGCTGGTGGGAGGGCACCCTGAGCCACTCTCCATYATTTACAAGCAGTCCTGGCTAAAGTGGGGAGCTCCCAGAGGACTGGAGTTTGACAAATGTAGCATCTATCTATAAGAAGGGCTGGAAGAGGAGGGGACTACRGGCCAGTAAATCTGACCTTGGTGCTAAGGAAAGTAATGGAGCAAATCATCCTGAGTGCCATCTCACAGCATGTACAGGTCAGTCAGGGGATCAGGCCCAGTCAGCAGGGCTTTGTGAAAGGCAAGTCCTTCCTGATGARGCTGATCTGCTCCTGTGACAGTGTGATMCACCTAGTGGATGAGGGAAAGGCTGTGGATGTTGTCTACCTGGACTTSGCAAARCCTTTGGCACTCTTTCCCACAGTGTTCTTCCAGAAAAACTGTCACCAGTGGTGTTCTCCAGGTCTCAGTACTGGGGCCAGATCTGTTTAATATCTTTATC
>NW_026623492.1:945763-961268 GCF_030028575.1 Malurus melanocephalus | reverse complement strand
GGTGCTGGTGACAGCGGCTGAACATGAGCCAGGGTGTGCCCAGGTGGCCAAGAAGGCCAATGGCATCCTGGCCTGGATCAGCAATGGTGTGGCCAGCAGGGCCAGGGCAGRGATTGTCCYCCTGTRCTGGGCACTGGTGAGGCCACACCTCAAACCCYGTGCTCAGGCCTCCATCACAAGAGTGATACTGAGGTGCTGGAGCGTGTCCAGAGAAGGGGAAGGGTCTGGAGCACAATTCCTACAAGGGCCTGTTTTGCCTGGAGAGAAGGAGGCTCAGGGGGTCCTTTTCACCCTGTACAACAGCGTGAAAGGAGGGTGCMGCCAGGCTGGGGTCAGTCTCTCCTCCTATATAAATAAYATCTGTGACAGTATGAGAAGAGATGGCCTCAAGTTGCTCCAGAGGAGTTAAATTCAGATACTGAGAAAAATTTCCTCACTAAAACAGTGGTCAGGCATTGCAATGGGTTGCCTAGGGCAGTGGTAGAATCACCATCCCTGAAAGTGTTCAAAAGGCCTGTGGATGTGGTACTTGGGGACATGGTTTAGTGGTGAACACAATGGTTGTGGGTTAACAGTTGGACCCAAAGATCTTGGAGGACTTTTCCAACTTGGGGATGGCTACACAGAGAAACTGATTTCTGTAAGCTTACAAACCCATCTCTGAAAGAAAAGCCTTCAAAACTGTGAAATGCCAAAGGATCTAGACATTTAGAAGTAACAGCCCATTCCCTCCTGTATTGCTGGCAGATTTTGGTGATCATTATTTAACACCTGCCTCTTCCTTAAATCTTCTGGCTAAGATCTACCAACTTCTCTTCCACCTAATTTCCCTTTTTTTCTGAGGGACATACCTAGTTTCTTCCTGCTCCTGAGTATCCCAGTTCACACAGTAGTCAGTGAGAAAACTCCTGTCTAGCTCAAAGGCAGGAAAGACAGCACCAAGTAAATGTTTTGTTAGCCAGTGGACAGAGGTTCTGTATGTTTTTCAGTTATATCAAGCATCAGAAACATCAGGAGACTGTACAAATTTTGCCTGTGGACCAGATGGTCTGCTCCCAAAATGTCCTCGAGGCACAGGGGGGTTTTACAGCCATACTTATGGATAAAACAGCTCTAATCTTCTGCTTCTGTCTTATGGTAATACTCTCTTTACTCTTCCATTCTCAGTCGAAGCTTTCTCAGTCTGCCTTCCCACAGGGAGTGGTCCTTTCATTTCACTGTTTTCTTTGCTGGTGAGGAAACATTCACAAACACGTGAATTGATCTCCTGAGGTTGGATGAGATGTGAAAGAAGCTGATGAAGAGGTGTAAAGAGAAGTCCTCTGCAAGTGCAGCAAACTCTTGATAGCCAGGCTGCCTAGTGCCCTCACATGACTGCTTCCAGGGCAGGACCACCAGCCACACCATCTATCCTTCATCTCTGCCTTCAGCTGTTTTATTCTCCCATGCCAAGAGCGTGACTGCTCCTTCAGTGTTCAGATGATCACACAGACTTGTCCTATCTGGGCTTCTTTGATTCTAAATCCAGAAGAAACTCAACTTTTTTCTTTTTTTCAGGAGTAAATAGTAAATAAATACATCACAGAAAACTTCAGTGTTGTCACTGAAGATAGATGAGGAGGTTAATTTCTGACTAAATGTAAAAAAAGCCACAAGCAGCAAATTAAAAATTGATAAAGAAAGCATTATCTTGACCGAGTTTCAGAAAGATWTTAGAAAATACATCTGATTTTTACCTACTGTTTTCTGGCATATCAGCTTTGAGACAGGATCTGTATCACACAGCAGTTTCTGAAAAAAAAAATCAATACAGAAATGGATAAGGTTATATATGTATTTTCCTCCTGAAAAACAACCTCCTCTGAAAGATGGAGTTCATTTATCTAGTCATTAGGAGAAATTAAGCTTGCAGTAATATCCAGCTGGAAAATAACTTGTCAAGACCCTTGAAGAAAGATAATAATCTGTGACCACGTGGTCACTTTGTTGCTTGAAAGCCTACCTGGAAAGGTCTGAAAAAACAGATTTAAGGTAAAAGAAGCAGTTTTAAAGCCTCTATTTCCTTCTACCGGCTTATTGTTTACTTATGCATGTGAGACTAACACTTCATTGAGGCTTATAAGTGTAAAAGTCAGCATTCAGACTGTTCAGTCTTGCCTGTAGCCTGGTCTTTGTTAAAAAATCTCTCTTGTGGTTTTTTTATAACTCAAATGTTAAAAGAGATTTAGTTACATTTTGTTGCAGCTGTTTTGTGCCAGAAAAGCTTGCAAAGCAGGCATTTTTAACGTGTCATTTAATTTGAAACTTTAAAAATCATTCAGTGAACTAACCTGTAAAGGCCTCATTCATTTCTTTTCATTAAATTCCATTTCAGCTGAGTTTATCAAACCTCACTTTCCTGGCAAAAGGGATATTCTTCATATTGTATTTGCTCAATAAAATAGAAATATAGTTTATGAAAACATACATATGCTACAGATACATTAAAAAGTTTATTTCAGGGTCCCTAGTCTAAAAAGAGAAGAGCATAAAAAGTTAAACAACCTCTAGCACAACAGAAAAGAAAAGTACCTATAAATATCCATATTACTTTACTCCTGTGAATTCTRTCTAAATTGCATAGATGTCATACAAAACCACTATTCTGGCTTTAGTCAGCCTTCAAACAATGTTTCTATCATTTTATTAATAAAAAATATCTTAAACAAATCAAGACCGGGTGCTGTTTTGTGGCACTGTAAGGTGTACCCAAACATTTCCTTGCACATCCATTCCCATGGGTCCTAACTGCACTGGGAGGGCAGTGGTTTTCATTTTTCCATCTGAACATTCTCCACCACAAAGAATTCTAATTAGTAAAGGGGAAAAAGGTCATTTAAGTAAAAAGCAGACCCAAACTTCATCCTAAAATTCAAATGGAAAAAAAAATTCCTTTTAAGCTTGTAAAAATGTAATCACGTGTTGTGGTTTAGCCTGATTGTTTTGAGCATTTTTAAATTTTATATTGAATGGCAATACCACACAAACTGTTCTGCTTCAATTCTGTTCAGTCTAATATAGAATAATGTTACTGATAAAACTTTTACTGTTGTCTCTTGGTAGAAGGCCACCAATTAAGTCTGTTTCCAAAATGAAATGTGCCAGAACTTAGGGGACATTCACCTCTGTCAATTGTCAACAGACTGACCGCCTGTCAACATACCTCGCATCCTCTGCTGGTTTCAAGCACACCAAGCACACAGTAGGTCYGAATAGACTCTTCATTCATGTATTAGATAGAAGAAATCCAGAAAGGAAAGGCCTATAAAAAGATTTAAAACTCTTTTTATCTTTTCACTTCTCTAGAAACAAATCAGATTTCATCAGACTGTCAGTTAAGAATGCTGAAAAAGCAAGCAAAACCAATGTCAGCTAGTCCCTGTATTACTGTTTAAATWCTTTACTGGCATAAACAGTGGTATAGACATGCATCTGTATACCCACACAGACAYACAAGCTTTTGGGAATAATTGATTATGCAATAAGTGGAAGACTATCTGGTTTCAGAAGTCCTTCCACAAAGGACAGATGAAGTTTCAAATGTACACAGCAGAAATATTTTCTTATCAGGAAATAGGGTCCAATGATAAAAATTTTTTAAAAAATATTCTTTCTGTAAATAGGATACTTTTCATATTAAGAATAACTTACATGTTTACTCTTTTGTCTCCTTCCTTTATTTATCTCTGCTCCGGTTGTTCTCATTGCTTCTTAAAGAAATGGATGTTCAAATGACATTTAAATCCTCAGTGCTCCCTTCAKAGCTGCTTTTGTGACATCTTTCATTTCAGTGGCAAGATAATATGGTRTCAAGACAGAACTGCAAATTCATTGCAAGAATAAGCCTGTAAAATGCCCCCAGCTTAAACTAAACTGTAAGGCTCCATAACCTTGGTCAGAGGAAGAACAAGAACAGAGGGGAGGCCTCAATACATAAACTGTGGCTCAATAATATCTTTGGAAAAGAAGCTGGGTGGCAAGAAGGAAATAACAGATTTGAATAGAAGTGAGAACTTCCCTGTATCCTGAGCGTTATTAGTCAGTGAAAACACAGCTCTCATAATGCTTAATATTAATAATTTTTTATTCCTGTAAATGTTCTGTACTGAGATACGAAGAGAGTTTGTGGGCTTTTCCCCCTCTTTCATTTAAATAGGTCATTGTCTATAAACCTGGCTAGGACTATTCTTACTCAAGGATGCAGGTGGCACCATCTGTCCTTGGGAGTTCTGTGCCAGACAGTTCTGGCTTCACTTTGTATGTGAATTTTTTTCCTGCATAAAATTGCAATATGCAGATCCTGTGAAAATCACTCTGCCCAAAACAGAGTCACAAATGTACAATGTATACAAAATAACAAAGACTTCAAAGACTAATTTTATTAAAGAAAAATTGAAAATTTCTTTTTTATATTTTTCCTTACAGTGTCTCAATCAGAGCATAAAATAACATCCTAAGGTGATATAGGGACTCTTTAAGAGGGGTTTTGTTTTCCTGAAGAACACAAACTTTGTCTTCCTAGTATCTCTTACTAGACAGCCTGAGAAAAAATCTTCTCTTGTGTGGCAGGGACTCACAAGACACAACAACCCAAAATTCACCTTCTGTACGTGTGCTGCCTGCTCTCAGGGATGAGCCTCCTACTTGCACCAGACATTGAGATCAGGGCGATTCCAGACCAGGAACCTCCAAAAATAAATCAGCTCAGTTTGGGTGCTGAACATGATGGACCTACTGTTCTTCAGAAAGCCAATCTGGCCACTGCCTTAGAGAGGTGGGGCCCAGGTGGCCTCTGAGGCCCTGGTTCCCAGCTTCTTTCCCACTAGATATAGATCCTGAGCTGATCTTCCCCAAAGGACCTGTGCTTCCACATTGGCTCTGGGGCATGGAATAGAGGATTCACAGAACTGCTTTTTCATRAGAAAGCAGCAGAAAACTCTGTTGTGTTAAAAAATTTGTCTTTAAACCAGTCCACCAAGCTGTAGATGTCCATTATCAAACTCCCTGTTTATCAAAATATCAATTTTTAGGGGAAATTTTGCAGGCAGGGCACCAGACTGGTGAAAGGATTTGCTATTAAAAGTGTTCATCAATAGAGTGTGTCTGATCTCAGTTACATCCTGTGACTCCACTGAAGCCCACTGAACTTAGTCACGGGCAAACGCAACAGATCTCCACTGGGATTAAACTCTCAGTTACACGCATGCAACCCCAGCCGATTCGGCTGAGATGCAAAAACATACATGATGGCAAAACTTGGCTGGGTGCTACGTATCAAGATGCAGGTGGCACCATATGCAGTGGGTTTCCAGTCACTTGGCAGATGTTCACAGCTGTCCATGAGCAGAGAAAAACTCACAGAGTTAATTCAGATTTGGGCAGCATTCAGTTTGAGAAAAACATTACATTTTTTTATTATTATTTTCAGCTTCCTGATATTATTTGTCACTTTGAAGTTTGCTGTTATTTTTGGAAAGAAAAAGCGACATCCTCCCCAAAAAACCCCAGACCTATATGATGGATGTAGTTATTGATTCCAGAACAAAAATGAAGGGACAAATACCTAGATTTTATATAGTATATACAAACGTCTTCAACTTACGTGTTGGGCAAACATTACTTACTGTCTGTTTTTCCACTCAACACCATTGTTTTTGCTTTTTAATCTAATCTGTTTATCTGTGAAGGTCTGAAAACATGCACTCAGCACGTATTTTGGAACATCAGAAATATATGCTATTGTYTCATAGGGAACCTAAATAACTTTGTTGTGATAAAGGACATGGGAGAGATGAGAGCTTAAATGTAAACAATGGTGGTTATATCCTTTGAAAAATCTGAGAGAAACTGTGTTTGTTGACAGCAAAGTTTATTACTCTGAATAGCATGGGCAATATTCTGATCTGCTCAGTTCCTTTTCTTTTTCCCTAACTTCCTCTGTCTTTTCACACCAGGCCTGTACTTAGGCAGATACAGATAATAAAAATATCACCATCTCTGAAACATATTCCCCCTTAAAGCGTTCCTTTTCCAACCATATTGATATTGTCTGACCTCACGGGATTGAGTGAATTTTTCTGCAGATCTTGCTCCTTCTGGCTGGCTTAGGGACCCTTCCCAGTCACACAGCTTGTGTGGCAGCATTCGGAGAGAGGAGCGAGAGGCACAGCCGCACCCTCCGCTGCTGAGGAGCTCCCCGAAAGCCGGACCCGAGCGCCTCAGGCAGGGGCTCTCAGGCCGATACCCACAAACACCACGGAGGCTCAGAGGCAGATTTGGGCTCTCTGCGGCGAACAGTGAACGCTCACTGCCCCCTGTGGACAGCGAGCAGCACCCGCAGCAGTGCGCTCCTGTGAAAAGCTGGAGCCGGAGAAGGTCCCTGTGCGCGACGGCTCTGCTGGTTGGAGACCTTGTGTGGCCAAAGGATCCGCAGAGCCAGCGCTCTGACAATGCCAGCGGGCAGCGCTGTCCGGTTCCCAGCTCGCCCTGGCCAGACCGAGCCACCGGGAGCTGCTCTGGGGCTGCAGCGGGCTCGGCTCCTGGAGCCGGGCTGTGCCGAGGATGGGCAGCAGCTCTGCTCCATGGTCTCCTCGGTGCATGAAGCCTCTGAGACRGCTCTGCCCATTTCCAGTCCTCTAGCACCCCATAAAAGATCACTACAGGTGTACTTCTTCCTGCCTGGACGCTGTTGTCTCCAGGCTGAGGAAATCTTGGTGACATGGGAGATTTCACCTTCTCTGTTAGACTAAATTGAAATTGCTGATGCTTGAAACATTATTAGTAGTGAACAGGACAAACAAACAGAAAATTGTAGGCAAAAAAATAGAAAACTAGGCAATAGTTCTAGTCTCACAAACCTGGTTTTCTTAAGAAATAATGAAACTTGGAGCTTACAGTTTAAAGATATCCTTAAAATCAGTCCTCTGGATTTGATCCAGAAATTGATTGATAGACAACAAATGTTCTTTCAAATTATATCTTTCTGGAATGGCAACTCTGATGATCTAATTTCAAATGTGGGTTTAGGGGAAAAAAGTTTTTTTTTATGATCTTCATTGAATCTCTGAATATCTCAAGTTAGAAGGGACCCATAAGGATCACTGSGTTCAACTTTACGCTCCTTGCAGGATTACCTAAAAACTATATCATATCACTGAATGCTCTAAGGAAACAATTCTCCTGAATTAAAAATAACTGTTTTCACCCTAACTATTTTTTTTTTAATATAGAATGTCCCCAGGATTAAAAAAAAAAAGAATAGCCTACATTAAAAAAAAAAAAAAACCATAAACTTTTACAGCCTAAGAACTAGGTAAACAACAGCAAGTGTATATACTTGAATTTAGATTGGTTTTGTAATAATATCCTGCAAGAATTTAAATATCTATGCATTCACATTTGTATACAGTTGTCTTCAGATTGTGAGGGCCAGCATCATGCTTCATGCATTCATTTGCATTCATGAGCTCGCCTGTAAATTTCTGTGCCCCTGAGCAGCTGAAGACAGAGCAGAGTGTCTGGGCAGAATCCAGACACGCACAAACAGACACGCTGGAGTCTGTATGAATGCAACAGAGTGTTAATTCTCTCCACTGTGCCTCCACCAAATAAAAATTGGCCTAGAACAAGACCATTTACCCTTAAAATACTCATCAGTAACTCACTGCATTTGGGGTTTATCTAATCCCTCTAATCCCATCTCATGCCACTGCTCAGGCACAGCCACACYGGGGCATTGGGGCAGGAAAAATCGCCTTTGGGAAGCTCTCGGGTGAACCACTCTGTGCAGAGGGGCACGTTGTGCAACGCTGATCAGTTAAGAGTTCAGGCACTGGCTGCAGCAGAGTTCAGCCAGACTTCTTGGCTCTGAGTGAGTTCCAAACACTGCAATAGGTATGCGATCTTATCTTCTTAATAGTGTGTAAAAACTTAGCACAATTTGGACACAGTATAAATATTGTTGACAGTGTTCTTTAACAAAATTATTCATAGCAACTTAGTTCCAGCTGTACAACTTCTGCTGTGTCTCTTTCTTAATAATACTTCTATAATAAATATTTACAGCGTGGTACCTGTTTATGAATTCTTCTTTCAAAAAGTTAGCATTTTCTTTGTATTTCCAAACTTGTAATACCTTATTATGGTTTGGGCAATATCTGAAGTGGCTGTACATAAAAGGATTCAGGACATCTGTTAATCCTAGAATATTTAATTGAGTATTACTACATAAACATAACAACTTACCAAATATTTACATGTTGAGTAATATGGAAATACGAAATTTCAATTTATTCACAAGGGGTGTCCTTGTGAATACTAGTATCTTCATCAGTGTTCATGAAACTGAACCAGAGTAAAATGCATTTCAGCTTTTCCAAGAGCAAATACAGAATCAGCCTAAAACCAGCAGATTCTTCTAATATAGAGGAAAGTACCTGTATATGCTTGTGTGCCATATGCATGCTCGCTTAAATGAAATTAGGTAAGTTCATGAAATACGATTCACCAAGGATCATTTAATAAGAATATGTTACCTCTGGCTCTGAAGCCTATGAATTGTAGATTCACAGGAATTCACTGGAATAGATTSCAGGAAGCTGGAAGATCATGCTGGATTTTATCATAGTATGTTGATGTTTTTTTACTTTCGGTCTTCCCTAGGCCTACAATGCTGATCTCCATAACACAGRAAACATGGCTAAATTGACTTTTTCCCCTTCCATGCTACAAATGTYCTTATCTTAATCTTGTAGGATAGAATGTGTTGTGACGTCAGAAAAATTTATTCCTTTTGTGGGGCAGCGTTTTCCTCTGACTTCGTATCTCTGCCACTTTCTAGGCTGGGTAGTGGCTTGGGCAACAGTTGCTGCGTGGTCAGGCACACAGCTCAGAAGTAGGAAAAAACTTGTAGGATGAATCCTTGTAAGTGGAGCAGATGGACCAGGGTATTGTATTGTTCTGCTTGTACAGTCATGGGCTGAGCCTACCTAATCCTACAGCTGTTTCTTGGTTGGTGTAATTGTTATATATATCTTTCAGCACTGGTGAGGAGAACCACCAGTAGGAGAGTAAAAGGAATCTTTTTCTGGTCCCAACCCAGCCTGCATTTGTTGTTTGCTGCCTTAGAGACCCAGTTGCCTGCTTTTCTTTGCAGCTGGAAAGTTTTGGGGTTTTTTGATATAAAATTATGATTAGTAAGATACCTTAAATACTGGGTTTTGTATTTGAAGCTTGATGCATAATCCTTCCCAGTACAYGGGCAATTTTTTCTGTTCTGCCTTCTTGGGCCCGTGCACACCTCTGAATACTAAAGCATGTGATGGAAAGGTGTGCCACACAAATTATGCTAAGGAAAGACYCAGTGAGGGAAGCAAAGGAAAGAAGAGGGGTCCTACAATGGACTTCTGAAGATAAATGTCTTCTGCCCTGCTGTCAGTACTCAAACAAATACAGAAGTTGTACAGTTGCATTTCATGTCAATCCCATCACATACCAATTTCTGTTTCTCCTCCTCCTTGAGTATTTTGCAAATACATATCTGCATACATATGCGTATTTGCCTTTGCTATGGATGTGTTTGGAAAGAGCAACAAACACAAATATATGGCTCCTAAGAACCATGTTCTCCTCATGCACCTGTAAACAAGGAAAATGCAACTCCATTTTGAGGATGCAAGATGCTCACACCACTTCTGCTGGAAGCCAAGGGGTATTCCACCATATTATCACCATAATTCCATTTAACTTTAGACTTCAGAGGTTTTAGAAATACACCACTGTGTATTGCRGTGTCAGCTTGTACTTCTAACAGTTCTGTTTCCTTCATTTTCTTCATTTTTGAGACACTGTACTCTGAAATTGTCTGAGTGGCTTTTTGTCCTCCTGAACAACAATGTAGAAAACACATTGGACTGGAATCTAAGTTTAACAGCCATTGGTTATTGTAGATCATGGACCAAAGGCTATATACCAGAGATTCTTGACACTGGTATATGTTTTCTCCAGCCGTGAAAGGATAAAGCTGATAATGAGAGTTAYAAAGAAAAGCCATAAAAAATATTATCTTGCCTAGTGCCTGTGATGGGGATCAAAGGAAGAAGGGCCCTGATACTAAGGCACCTGATGAGGATTTCCTTTGTTTTGCTTCACTTCACAGTAGATAGGGTACCAYGGCATGACATGTTGACTGTGAGGGTGGACAGCACAGACCTTGGAGAAAACATGTCACTGCAAGCAGTTTGCACAGGCAAAATAATTTTTAATGGGCCTGTGGAAGCGCTTCCTGTAAGAGGTTAACATAGTTAGCATATAATGTATTTCAAAATGAATTATGTTTCTCCCAGATATTGTCAGTCACAGGTTACAGGCCTTGGTTTGACTTGGTAAAGTTRCATATACTTTTACTACTGATGTTGCTCCTCAACAGGAAGGAAAGAGATYTCAAAATTCTCAAGGCTAGAATCACCTCTACTGTAACACTGCTGACTACTACCAAATTGCCTCAGGAAACTGTTCTGATCATGTCAATTACSTAGTTTGCAGGTATAAAACAGACTTGGATGATATAACTTCCAACTGGAAAAATGCTCTCCTTGAGGTACCTGTAAGTCTAAACATCTTCTGTTCTTAGTCAATCCTCCTGTCACCAATCTAGGATGAACTCTTCTGKTCTCTATATTTCTATCTTTTCCACCAGGAAAATGCAATGAAACAGAAAATATAAGAAAAAAAGCCACACGAGTACATGTGGATGCCTTTACATTTGATACTCAATACGATTTCTGCATTTTTAATTTTTCTTCCGTTTTCTTTTACTGAACTTTTATCCTTGCTTTCTATTCTGCCTCCTTCTTTGTCAATAGTTGGTTGCACTTTTGCATATAAAAAAGAATAAAATTGTTGATGTCCTGACAGTAATTTGTGATCTCATAGTAGCATTTTAGATCTCATAGTAGCATTTTAGATTTACTGAGAAGTCAGTAAACTCCACCAATGATGAAATTCAAATTATCAGATTGAACAGTTACTTAGCTACAAAACAAAACCAAAAAAATGTAACTAATTCACAGAAAAAACATCTCTTTCAATAACTTGCTTTTTGAACTTATTTCCCATTTCTAGCTCATGCATAGGAGTTCCMTGTGAATTTCTGCTCCTCTAAGTACTTTGTTGAGGACTGGGCATTAAAAGATATCTAAAATATTTTCTTGTAGAAAGATGAATACAAAAAGAGTTTGCATGGATTGGGCTACAGTCTGTTACTGGAAGGGAAGCTTAACAGTCAGCTCATACTATCAATTTCCCTTTGGCCCAGTTATTGCCAATACTATCCTGAGAGTTCCTGTGGTTCCATGCAAAACCTACTGCCCATCCATCAGCAGAATACAGGCCTTTTAATTTAGCCATGGTGATATATGTGTAACTGAGCCTAACAAAAAAACACAAGGAAAAATGCAGTTCCCCATTCCCAATCTCCTCCCCAGCCCCCCGACCTCCCTCCTTCGCTCGGCAGTGGAAAGTGAAAACAGAACTTTAGCTCTGTTTTCTCTCTCCTGGTAATCCGCTGTCAAGAGGCTGTCTGTCACTCTTTCCACCTCAATGAAAACATCATCAGCCTTTTTCATTTTAAGTGTTGACTTGAGAGATAAACCAGCCCTCATTTGTACCTTAATGTTCGTCTAGAAAATGTTTTAAGATTTCAGGTTACACTCAGCAAGCCTGTGCCCAGTGGGTCTAAGGGCTTAGATGGAGCTGGCCTCTCAGTTTGGAATTTATTGATTTGATACACTTTCTTTTCTTACTTCTGAAACACAMGGCATGCAATGGGGAAGGGGGAAAGACCTCGATTAATAGAAACATTAAATAAAACAATATGTAAAGGGGGGGGGGGGTAAACAATGCTTCAGGAGCAGAAAACATGGAGGAATTAAGTCTGGGGAAAAAAAACAAAAACAAACCCCAAAGAAACCAGTCTCATATTTTTTGGAAAGAGTCAAGCAAACGAACAAACCCACACTTTTCATTCCATAATTGTTACAATTCCAAGCAGGATTGTGTGTACCAAGGGTTCTCAGCAGGTCTGGTGTTTATCGTGTAAGGAGGAGTAACAGTTTACAAGTTTAAGCTGAAGAGAAGATCAAAGGAGCTAGTTAAACTGGTTTACCACAGACAAGTTCTTATTTACCAGCTCTTGTCATTTAGTGGTGTCTGACACACCACATACAGAAGAACAGGAGGAGTTTTTGATGAAACYGTGTGGATAGCTGCTGGCTAGTGCAGGCCATTTTACACTGCCTGTGCTCATGATAATCCTTCCTTCTCATTTCATTTCTTTCTCAAATATGCATGACTTTGTTCCTGAAATACATAGAGCAGGAACCATTTCCTTTCCGTGCTTGGAGACTCAGTAGCCAGCAAACAGATGAGGCCAGGGATGTTGTATATGTTGACATGCTGGGAAGGGTACAAGGGTGCATGCTTCACAGGCTCTTAAGGCAAGATGGCAGATAATTCGATTTAAGCCATAGACTAAGCATATCCTGTAGGTTAATTTTGGTGATAATGATTAACAATGAAACAACTCACAACACCAGGAACAGGACTAGGCAGAAGAGGGGCGTAAAAAACTATTTCAAAGTCAGTCAGTCTGTAGGTATTTTCTATGCTGTTGTATCACACCACCTGTAACTTTTCTGATTTATTCTGGATTTGCACCAGAGTGGGCAACTTTTATGCAGTAGACCCCTTCATGGTCTAATGGCTACCAATCGCTAGTAAATGACACTAAGCACTCAACAATGCTCCTAAAAAACCAGAAATTTAAAAAGTGATAGAAAAACAGAGGACAGGATGATAAAGCTGAATGCTGAACTTAAAAAGCTGGAGTAATCATTCTCATGGGACTACTTATAAGCTGTAAAAAGTATAAATGCTTAAGTCAGAATTATTGAATGGGAGCAACACTTCTGAAAAAGAGAGAGATCTGGTAGGATAATTGGATACAAAGGCTGCTTTGGTATCACATTATTCATTATTTTCACTAGTTTAGATCCCTGAATCTAATAATAATTGAATAATTTGAGGTTTAGGTTTTTTATTTTTATACCTACTTGATTTTAACTCTCAATTTTTAAGGAGAATGAGATAACAAACTYACCTCATGTGGGAAAAGACTGAAAAGAGCCTAATCCACAGCCATAGGGAAAGTTAGTTTTAGAGTAAAAGAGGGGCTTAAAACTTTAATTTCCAATTAATTAATTCTTTTGCAGCAACAAAAGGAAGCTTTTTAAAGCAAAGAGTTACGCTTCCCCTCATTTTACATGTAACAGTGAAATGATAGGCTTGATTTACTGATGAATTTTTCTCCATGAATGAAGCCTCTTGGAAAGTAAATTCACATTTTTTACTAAAGGTGAGGTTATAAATGAGTTTAACACATGATTGATATTTTAATCCATGGTTAATCTAGTACTCCAGGTCCTTAAAGAGTCAATCAACTCTGCAGATAGTTTATAACCATCTAAAATACATTAATCTCTGTTATATGGTTAAAACATCTGTTAATCATTTGTTATCCACTTGTACAGCATTTATAAATGAAACCTTTACATAAAGTTTGAATGAAATATTTTGTGTTTGTACAACACGTTCCTTTCAAGGAATGCAAAGCACTAAAAGCATCATTTATTTGAGGCTTATTACTGCTACATGTCATAGGTAAGTTGTATCCTCATTTTACCAACAGCCAGGCTAAGAAATAGGGTTACATCCTACTGGAAGAAGAAAGTGGCACTTATGAGCTACATCAAATCAACAGACTTCCGTATCCCACAGACTTCCTGTATGAATTCCTGCCTGTAACTTGTACCACACAGTGTCCACATTATGCTCCTGAAACCTCATGCTTAGTCATGAGACCTAGGCTATTTCAATTCCTTCCTGAAGTGAATATGGAGAGGTACAAGGCTTCCAAAATTGGTCAGCAATCTCTCAGGGAGATTTTCTTGAAATCCAGGTCTGCAGAGACTTATGTCTCCTGTTTGTAGTGCTCGCAGTCTGCAGGCACAGGGGAAATTGTTTTTGACCGTGAGCATCCTTCAAAGTATGAGTGAGCTCTGAAGCTTGGGTTAAAGTCTTACCTCAGCAGGGCTTCCATGTTCAAGCATGGATGTTTACACATATGATGGATGGTGGGTGTCCTTGGGCCTTGGAGAAGGCTTAGACACAAGTTCAGCTTTTGTTTCTGCAATACCCCAAGTTCTAGARCTTTCATGATGCAGTGGAGAAAGGGGTGGTATGACCAAAAATGGACATCTGGCTTTCTTGTTACATTTCTTGTTCCATTTCTTGTCCTCTCTCCCTGAACAGACTTCAGGTCATGCAAACAGGATAATGTTGTGTGTTGTGCACTACTGTCTCGTCAGAGCCAAAGCTCCTTTCCGCGCTGAGTAAGGCAGGGCTCTCTTTGCAAGCTGTTCTTGCTATCAGCATTAGCAGTGACCTCCTCTTTGCAAATAACCATTTGCTGAATCTCTTCCATCAATCACCCTTCATCTTTCCCCTGCTGGACACCCTGGCTTTCTATTCCATTTATTCACCCTAGTCTTTGATACCCACAGAAAACCTCTACATATGCACATTTTTTCTGTTTGATTCAGAGAAAAGACAGCAAGCTGATAGCAGAAGACGTGCTAAAGTTCAAAGTAAAGCACAAAAACTGAGCTATTCAAGAGTCAAGGAATAAAAAGATGGGTGATTATGCTTATTGCCAAGCTCTGCTTAACTCAATTTAAGTTCCTTGGATGTATTCATATATCTGCTTTCTCAGTTGTGCAAGGATATTTTACTGACTGTCTTATACATAAACCTCCTATTTTTCTGAAACCAGAACATTTTTTATACCATTTTCTGCCTAAAAAAAAATAACCAGTGCTTTTTTTGGGTCTCTTTTTATTATGTAGAACGAGTTGAAAAGCTATACCAGAATAAATTTACAGAGAGTGAATTTGATAAATACACCTGGTCTGAAAGGCTCCCCAGCTATGGAAATAGTTACAGCAATGGGAGGCTTACTCCAGAGTATCATGAGTACCTTGTGGTCATTACTGTACCTCAGTGACCCCTTAATGAGGCAGGATTTGCAATTTGTGGAGTTGGCAGTGGCACAAATTTCACCCACTAAAATGTCTTGTGATATATTTGCCTTGCAGACTGCTGTGTGTAACAGGCAAACCTGGGCAAGCTGCAACCAGGTATGGTCAGGGTCCTGAAAACAATCTAGCTTTGGCAGCAGCAACTTAGCAACACCCTGAATCAGAAGTTAACTCATGCTGGTTTTTTCTAAGCTTTAAGCCCTTTTACTATTTTTCCTATGGGCTAGAGGAAGCATTTGGATTAATGGCTTCCCTAATACTCTGAAAGCAACATACTTCTCTGTCATACATTGACAACCCCTCAGACTGTGATG
>NW_026623492.1:835448-945582 GCF_030028575.1 Malurus melanocephalus | reverse complement strand
CCCACAACAAAACACCAAAAAACTCAGGCCACCACTTGTCCTTATCTACCACTTTTTTCCTATCAGACCAAAGCATTACTTCTGCAGACCTTCCATATCAACATAGAGACTACCCACCTTAACATCAAAATCCTTTGGATACCAAGGTTTACCCAAATGGCAGCCTGGGTAAATATTSTTCCCCAAGTAAGTGGCTGAGCAAGCACTGATGGGCATGTGCCTGACTGACAAAAAAAATTAAAAGTATTTGGTGTTTGCCTTCTGCCTTAGCATTTGTCTTTTGATGGAAGAGGTATTTGTTCATCTCCTCTAATTCTAGTTCTTCCAATGTAACAATGAGGGCCACAATAGGATAACACAAATCTCTCTCTTCTTGTTGTTTCTGTGAACGAAAATCAGGAATCTCCTGTGGCAGTAAATGATGTGACAGYTGGACTGTCTCAGGATAGGTCTGCACCTCATTGAGAGCTGTGKTTTTTTCTGCACAAATTTTTGGGTCCCCTTCTCCTCCACAGAGACTCCATGAGTTCTCAACTTGTACAAACAACTGTGGGTACTTTGTTCCCGCACTACAACAAATGTCAGGCTGTCCTTGTCAATGGGACATCCAGCTCAGACAGCCCACGGCTGAAAAACACATCATTGTAGAACCCAAAATTTCCTGCTTACCTTACAGTGTCTTACAGAGCTATATCAATGTTTCAGATGCTTTTAGGCTTTCCTACCAGTTTCCAAGTTTAATATATAGCTCATCCTCTTTCACAGTGACATCCATTCTCTGCAATSTTTGTCCAGGGAGAAATTCCACTGGGAGAACAGTCTTGCATAAACAGAGAAGATAGGTTTGCAAGGGATAAAAGACACCTMTTTCTTTCTTCTCCTCAGGGAGACTTAACTGCATTAAGCCATTTCTGAATTATCTTCATTGATTGCTGGCATTGGCAACTTCTTACACAGAACTATGATCMATCAAAGTTTCACGGAATTATAGTATCCTAGAATGTCTTGGGTTGGAAGGGACCTTTAAGATCATTTTGTTTCAATCCCCCTGTCATAGGTTGAACCGAGTGTCCTACTAGACCAGGTTTTTCAGAGCAGCCTGGCCTTGAACACTGCAAGAGATTGGGCATCCACAATTTCTTTGGGACACCTGTTCTCACTACCCTCACAGTGGASCATTTCTTCCTAGTATCTAATCTAAACTTACTCTCTTTCAGTTTAAGTTTGTGAACTTTCTCTTGCCACTGGTTATTGTTGATTGAGAGTGCGAATGCAGTCCTAGGAATGCTTTCTGAGGGCTTTATGCACTCACCAACTTAATAAACTTTYATTCTTAGCTGAGCAATTTGTCCTGTGCTTTTGCTTTTTCAGTGGCCAAGTTCTAGGCCTTTCATAAATTTGTTTATGTGTATTTTACCCCATGCTCATGGCACCGTCTGGTTCTCTTGCCAAGAATTCTAAAAAATGAGATGACTCTCTTTTCAGCCCAGAATTGTAGATGCACACAGGACAACCAGCTAGGCAAACCTCTTCCCCTTTCCCTGCAGACTTTTGTCTACACTCAGGTCTGTTGATGACATTCATTATTGTTCCACACTGCTACAGTGRGTATTTTTTTAGACATTTCAGCTCCTGGTACACCAGCTTGCAAGAGTCAGGCAGGCATACCCTTACCACTGTACTGGAGACTCTGTCAGCCAGCAGCACATAACATGGGAGCTGGGATAACACAAACTGTTCCAGATGCGTCTCACAAGGTGCATTAAAAAGTTGTAGTTCCCCGTATTTTCCYCTTTGAGAGATGGAAATTGCTTGTCTCTTTGTGACTGGCTGAAAGTCRCTCAGATCTCCAGGCTGTAGATACATGGCCCTGCCTGAAATCTGACCAGACTCCAGAGAATACCAGGATAACAACAGGACAAACAGCCCTTTCCTGGGCTTGGTGTCCAGACTGACACAGACTGAAAATGCAGCTTTGCGTTGCTGCTGAGTGAAAACCAGAGGGAAGAAATTCCACGCTTGCTGCCGCACAGAAAAGTGTCTAACTGGCTTGAAAAAAACAAGGAGTTTCATGGACAGAAGAGGTTACCGGGTTCCTCACCTGAAAGAAACATTAGGTTGCTTCATTGTGGTAAATATCCAGCTGCCTTATAATGCCTCCTTTCAGGTGTGGTTACCCCAACACGGCCCTCCTGGCCAGCTTTCCTAAATCAACCCTGGGTGGAGCCCTGCCCAGCCCACACTCCCTCAGGGAATGCGTAAAGCAGATCAGCAGCCTGGAGGGATTTGTCCTCTAAAGAAGACCTGCAGCATTCAAAGGGGGAAACACATTCCAGCCTGAGCATCTTGTTCCCGAAAACCCTTCCTGAACGATGCGCAARATACTGGACAGATACATCACATGCTTGGCCTTTTTGCAAGGTCTGGTATTATCAATTATTGCTGAAAAAAACCAGGGAAAGCTTCTGGAGGGCTGCCACACAGTTTGAGCTTGTTTTTGAAGGTCTCCCTGCATTTTGGTTCCTTTTCATTCTTTATGAATCCTGGAAGAGTGAAGCGTGCAGAATTATTCATTATGTATAGGAATTGGAGGCTTTACAAAATGCTATAAATTCTTGCTTTGCTCTTAATTTCTTTGACTTTTTAAAATCACTTCATTTGTGAATTTTGTTCTATTTTAGTCTTCTTTCCCACATCAGATGCAGCCAGTGAGTTATAAATGCTGATTGATCCCACAGTGGACACACTGAAGACCCAGTTGAATCTATCTCCTGTGCATTCTTAACCTCCCTTAATTTACTTCACGCATGTCTGATGGCTCCTTTCTTTCACTCAAAGTCCCTTGGAAATCTGCTTAATAAAAATATAAATTATATAAATCCTAATAGCTTGTGACATACCAACTACAGGTCATTTTTTTTARTGTGTTTCAGGCACTATTTTAACTTAAAATAATTTTGTGTTTCTTGCATCAGTACATGCCAGCAGTAACAGAGTTTGGAAATTTTGGAGCTAGCTCTGCAGCAGAAATCAGGACACAACTGAAGCAAGGGAGAGTTTAATGCTAAGAACCCATGGTGAGCACTTCTGGTTACAACAGCAAAGAGTAAATAGCTTTTCCATGTGACAAAATTGTCTTCAGTGCTAAGCAAATGCACATGGAAGTCTTCATGTTAAAGGCATTGCAAAAGGACATTAACATGACTAAAAAAATACAAGGTAGCAAGAAGGCTTCTAGTTGCTGTTCTAGAGAGTGTTCAGCATCACAAAACACAAATGAGTCCACTAGTGTTAAAGAAAATAGATAACCACAGACATGTTACAAACAACAAAAACACAAGCAAACCCTTTGTCTAAAATGATTTGTTTTCCAACCTCATCATCACAACTTGGTTCAGTTCAGAGCTSAAACAACCTCTCTTGGTACTCAAGCACACTGTGGTCTATCCTTCTGTTCTGCAAAGACAAGAAGCTAGGARAATGTCTTCAGGAATTAACCATTTGGAAAATTGCTTCAATTTAGGGAGCTGATTTTGTTAAGTGCAAAAGCAAACAAAAGTCTTCTAGTTTTCTGTCTAATATATCTAATATAATTTGTGTAACAGCAACAGCAGTTGAAAACCAGCTACAAAATTAAGATGTTCTATAAAGTCTATTAAAAATATTATTGACTCTAATTCATGATTCTCTGAATGTCACATCATTGGCATTTTGTGCACTCTGGTTCTGCTAGAAAATACAGGAAATCGCCTGAAGCATCATTGCTGATATGATTCCAAATAATTGCATAGGCAATGATTCTGTCTTAATAATTCACACTGTCTTTATAATTCACACAAATAATGAAATCACCTGACTGACAACTTTTTATGGTGYTTTACAACATGAAGCAAACATTGTCTTAAAACCACAGTAAAGTATCGTGCTTGCAGCTTGATTTCCAGTAGAGCACATTCCACCTTGAGTTAGTTTTCAACCACTTGCCAAAAGAAGAAAAATAAGCTGCTGCATTTGGACATGGAGTGTGAAATCACCCGGATGGGAGTAATGTGAGTGCACATAACTGTACACCTGTTAGTTATTTCTGAGAAACTAACCTGTTCATGGTGCAATTAGGTACAGTGTAAATCACAAAGACAGAAAACACATTCAATCAATTGGACATGGTGACGGGGAAAAAAAAAATCAGATTTCATGGCTTGATAGAAAAATCACATTAAGGTCTAAATGAATTATTTCTACGACTCAAATAAATTATCATCCAGGCTAACATTGGTATTAACAAGATGAACATTTTAGAGAGAGAGAATTATATACTCTAGGGGAAGGTGGGTGTAAATCACTGCAGTCAAAGATACAAGGGTTTAGCCAGGGTATGAACTGAGAGTGCWTCTAGTGGGGAGTCCAACGAGACATTTCCTTGATGTGAACAGTACCATACCTCGTGCATTTTCCAGACATAAGCCCACRAAACTCCCATTTGCAGTGTCAAAAAATGATTTGGTGGTATCACATCAGCAACCACGTGCTTTGAAGACAAATGTAGACCAAGGCTGTGGCAGCAGGCTTCAACACCATTTCAGCAGCAAAGAAGGAGTCTCAATTGCAGTGTTTGGTGTGACAGAGAAATGTGCAAGCTTTAAACATCACCATGGAGTTTAAGACTTGACAATTCACCACTKGTAACCTGAACACCAGTGACCTGGTGCTGTACGGTGCTGGCAGCTTGAAATGGTGCCATTTCCTTTCTGAGTAGCTGCAGTCTCACAGAGTTCACTGGTGTGCCATCATGTACAGATTGTGCATCAGGGCAAGGCATCTGTACAAATCTGCTTCCAAAAAATACAGTATTTCTACAAGAAGTTGTCTAATCTGGCATTTCTGCTCGAATGAGAATATGTATAGTATGGCAAGCAAGGAGGTTTCTGCAGTATTGAAAAAAAATAATAATCACATTTTACCCATACACTTTTGAAATTCTAACCAAGATTTYCTAGGGACCCTCAAATGTTTTCCATGAGAGCAGTAAAAAGCCTATACATGGGCTGTGTGAATACATGGACCTTATATGAAATGCACATTTGTGTCCTGAAATAGCAACCTGTATCAACAACTACATTGCTGTATGTCCTGAAAACTGAATCAGCAGTAAGAATTATGTTAAAAAAATTACTAAATCACTTTTTTACACAAAGCCTTTAGCTCAGCAAGCCCTAGGATTTCTTTTTTGACCACTTAGGCCTTTAAATAAGTGCCCTGAAGGCAGTAGAATTCCTTCACTGTCTGCATTGCCTTAAATGGAGTACGCTGAGYACAACTTTCTATGAAGGCTGGCAAAAAAATCTTCTTTTTTAAACCATTAAAAAAGTGCAAGGCCACTGAAATCCATGGTAGCACAGATAAACAAAATGAGTAGGAGATGAACACAGTAACAAGAACATGCACTGTCTCTTACTAAATCATCAACCATTTAAGTTGTGCTAAMACACTTAAATATCCTTTGATTTGTAGGTTTTCCAAGACAAAAGATGATGATGCCTAGCCCACAAATTAAATATCTCCTGAGGTCATAAATAAACCCTCCTCCTTTGCGCATACCAWATATTATTGTTTATTCCACCTGGACGTGAATTCTGAGGAAGCAGTACATAAGGTCCAGATATATATTCTCCTCTACTGCATCTTCAAACTTACAGCATTTGGRCTCCTGTGAAAACTGGTCTATCTTTGATGCAACAGGTGTGTGTTTATGTATCAGAAACAGTCAGCTTTAGCACCTGTAAATCTTCATACAGGTAGTGATGCATAATCACTTCTTGATCTGCAGTATTGGGTGGCATCTTCTATCACAATTAGTGAGAACCGGTGAATGAAAAAAGGATTATCACAGCAGAACTGTGTCTGAGTGACTTTGGATCYTTATTGTGTTGTACTTACTGAGCAGTTCTAAATGTATAAAGGTATGAAGCAAGTTAGAGATAGTAGTGCCTTTCTATAAAATTAACAATTAACTTATTTATTAAATTAATGCCTTAAAAATGAAATCTCAATGCCTGTAAGTAAGACAGAGGATGGTCTGCAATCATTCTACCACAGCTAACAAGAAAAGGTGAGGGAAAATTAGATCACAGCATCCGTTGATAACCCTCTAACTGGAGGAATTACCACTCTTCTGAAGGAAAAGACTGGAATGGGCTATTAGTATGGCTGAGCTGAGGTTTATAAAGTTTGTCTTGTATAAAAGCTAACAGGTCAGGTGAGTTTGCCAAGAAAGTCAACATGCGTGTCCGGTATACACTGGGGCTAGGTTTGTGATGCCAGCCTCTCTCTGTGTCACTGAGCTCTGTCGCAGAGCTGGCCACCCTTGCTCTGAGGGCAGCAGGCTGCTGGCCATCCCAGCACAGCAGGGGCTGTGTCTTTGGGCAGCCTGCTAYAACAATAAACACCGAGTGAATGGGGGGCAGTGCTGAAACAATCATCTGTGCTTTCTGCTGAGCACATTGTCAGAGGAGCTGCAGACTGAGTATTTTTGATTTCATCTTAATGCTGAAACCAGAACTCCAACAAAGTCAACCTGGGAATTGTGAACCAGATGAAATAAGTGTTAATTTGGTAAATTCTTGTACAAGATCCTCTTTCATGATTAGTAACTGAAGTGTGGACTCTAGGCCTGCTTGAAAGGGTGCGTCTGTCATCATTAACAAGATTAGAGTACACAAGGCTWTGGAACACAGGAAAGCTGATCTCCTAGTGTAGCTTGATGCCTTCAACACAATTTCCAGGGATTCAGCACATCTGTAAGCAAAACAGAGCAAGGACATGCCAGCTAAAACAGTGTGCAAAAGAGCAGAGCAGGAAAGGCTGAAAGCATCTTTCCACCCTGCAGCAATTATCCCTTGGCTAACAGGGAACAGAGCAGAGGGAAGGATAGGCAGATAAGGATTTCCCTCAGCGAAAAACATCCTTATGTCCTCTCAGGACACCAGCAGCCCAGAGYTTGAAAAAAGTTACAATTCTTGCCTTCAGAAGCTGCAGTGGTCATTACACAATCTGTTGGACAAGACCACAAAGCTCAGTGTAAAGTGCAGTACTCACATCTTCCCCTTGTTCACAGGAAAGAGATAGAAAAGGCGATGGCAAGTTTTGGGGGGGAAAAAAATTAAAACCCCTCTGCTCTGTGTAACAGAAATCAGCAAAAAAWTCAGCTCCAAAACAAAAGAAAGGTAGCTATTTCCCAGAAAAATTGAAGGAAATATGGTTGCATTTTAGCTTCTACGGGAGAGTGTTATCTATGTAGCTCAYCAAACTCAGAGGTAGCAGCACAGGCAGCAAAGGAAGTGCGTTGGTACCCAGAATGTGAGGACACCTCTTTGGCTATACCTGATTTTGGTCTGGGCAGACACTTCTACCTGGATTCAGAGTCTGTAAGTTGTTTTCATATTGTCAGTGTTTTGGTAAATATAAGAATTCAAACTGCAGACAAATCCCAGAGACTCTTTTGAAACTTTTTATTTAAAATGTACTTCAGGGCGAATTATGGTGTAAATGGTGGAGGCAGAAGAAAAATGAATGCAGTTGGATAAAACACAGACACCTATGAGCTGTCCTGAACAACTCAGGCTTGAAAAAGAAAAGTGATTTATAATGCTTGTTCTTTTTTTTTTTTTTCCTTTGTTAATGCTTTTCTCCCTAAATCTATTTATTGTCCGAGTCCAGCACGTTCTCTGTGTCAGACTGGCATAATAATAGCTTTTCTCTGTCAAGAGAGAGAAAACAGTTTGTTACATGCTTGCCTGACACTCCTCATTATCATCTGTGCAAAACAGGCACTGAAAGAGAAGAAGAAATCAGAAAAACGAACCCCTCTTCCTGGAGTCATTCATCAAGAGCTTTAGTAGCAAATGTTCCCAAACTTGCAACACAGCCTCTTGAAACAAGAGCTGACTTCTTGCTAAATTCCAATATTAGTCACAGTTCTGTGGTCACAGCTCTTTGTTTTTAAATAGAAATCTTTCTCAGGGCTGTGACAAGTTACTTTGTGGAGGTAAGAAAGGAAGGTAGGCGAGCTTAGGCTGCTGTTTGCTGCCCTCCGTTGCAGGTGACCACAGAGGGCAGGATGGAGGGGGGAGGAACAAAACAAGCGCTCCAGAGGCTGACAGACGCAGGGCTTTCTGGAGGGTGAACAATGCAGGCAGTGTTACCCACAAATGGGACCTTTCAACACCCTTGGAAAGGAGAAAACTTAAAAAATTAAACACTCTACAGTGGGGTCCTAATGGCTTACGCTCAGTGCCAGCTACAGCCAAACAAGCCTGCTTGTATAAGCTTGTTAATGGGGAGAAATACATCTGATCTGTATGGCTTTTGAAGATGATTAATGAGAGGGCTTCTAACAGGATAAACTTTCTTTCCTTTTATGTGTCCTTGGCGTTAGGCAGCACCTGCTCACTTGCAGCGATGCTCTATCTGGAGATCAGTCACTGGAGCTGCTGCCTGCGTCAGCAGGGCTCAGAGGGTTCCTGCATCAGGCCATGCATTACTGGCTGTAATGGGAGCAGAAAGAATTGGGGTGCCAAGGTTTAGGGCAAGAGCTCCATCAGACATGCACCCTGGATCCCTGTGACCACACAGAGGTCTGACTCCCTGGGGATGGAGATCAAACTGATCTATCAGCTGATCACAYCTCCARGGATGGTGACTCAACCACTTCACTGCAGAGCCTTTTTCAAAACAAAGAATTAAGTGTAAAGGATCAGACTTAACATGTGGCCATTACAGACAATGGAAAGAAAAAATAATTTCCTATACATTATACATATAATATACAATATTACATATTACATGTATTGTATATTACATTATCTGTAATATATACATATTACATATGTAAATTATACATATACACAAACACTATACATTCAATATTCCTGGTATCCCAGTTCGAGTACGGCAGCTTTCACATGGTCTCACAGACATGTGATTAAAATTCTGGGGGGAAAAGGGTCTCCCCCAAATAGTTCTCCAGAAGTTAAGCAGATTAACATACCMAATGATTGCTGAAACTTACCTATAGTATAAAGTTCTGTAAGTAGTCAACATCTGAGAACAGTAATTTCTCCTAGATGAGAGTGAGGTAGCACATTACGTTTCACATTTTGTGAATGACTATCCTGGGGCATGGTTTCAATGATGAAGTGCAAAGATCAGGGAAACAGTAAAGGAAACATAAGTTTGAATGAGAAATTGAATAATAGCTGAATGTGAGATTCTTACAATTTTTCTGGCATAAAATGAAGCCAAAACAGCACTATGCATCCTTTATGTTAAGGATGCCTCTTCATGTTAAWTTCTGCCACCCACCAAGTCAGGCTGTAGGGTGAAGACGTCCATAGAATGCGGTGCCTTCATTCTTACCACTCTGTAACTTCCAGACTATAGTTTCCAAAGCCAACACCAAGCAAGAAAAAAGCCTTTTTAAAAAATTAAACAATACACATAGTAAAAAAAAGCCCCAATATTGYCATTGTATACCAAGTAATGTACGCAAAACACTTGTACACTGATAAAAATAGCAAGAGAGCAAAATATTTATGTAAACAAAAAAGTCTATAAAACCAATTTCTAACAAACATTGGGACATTCACTTAGAAAAAACTGACCTGAAGAAATTCTATGCACATCCATAACCAYTTGTTAGCATTAGACTCTCTGATTCCTCATGTACTTGTACCTAGCACATAATTTTGTGATTCTAGTAATGAAAGTAACTTCACATTTTAGTTCTCTGTGATGAAATGTTAACATGTTTCCAAATCCATTTTATTGTAAAGGTTTGTGCAGCATATCATAAAATAGYAGTTCTCCTGGAAAGTGCTAATGCTACCAGCAAGAGATCTTCCTGCAAAGGCAATTGTGTGCTTAAGCACCATGCACCTGCATCCAAGATATGAAAGAGMAGGGCAGAAAAATAAAACCAGCCATGCAGACAATTGGAGAGTCAGCCACACATGAGAGCAGACCTAAACGCACAAGGGTGTAGGATTCAGACCCCAACTCTGTTGTGGAGGCTCTCTCCTGACTCAAGWTGCTAAGCCCATGGTAGGGATGCTAAGCTTGGTGAGGGTCACCTGGGAAGAATTTTGCAGACAGGCTGATTGCTGTAGTCAGATTCCTTACCCAGTCACAGTCAGTGCTTTAACTGCTCAGAAGAGGCATGCCAGCATCGCATCAGCCTCAGCAGAGTACACCAGCAAAAAGTGAAGAACAAGCCATACTTTTAACTTGATCATGATCATGTTTTCTGACCCCATCAGTGCCTGTGAAGGAGCACCAGACAGTTTGTCTTAGCACAGCCCTCTCTGGTGTGCTGATAAACATCAAAAAATTTGAGAGGATTACAAGGAAATCAGAACAGTGTCAAAGGTCTATTTTGCTGAAACTGCAAAGACTTTCTTTATTCTCAGACAACAGGAAACATTTTTTGTTTTTATATATATTTTCTTTTAATGAAGACACCTCCATATTTTAGATAKCTGAGTAACAGAATTAAAGCCACACTGTTTGTGTAGGAATTACAATCTTCCACATTCAGAGAACAAACTCAAATACAACTCTTGTCAAATCTGGTGAGAACTTTGCTGAAATGTAATTCTTCTGCAGCAGCAATAATGTCCTGCCCTGAAAGACTGAGATTTCTGTCAGAGTAATAATGAAAGTGAAATGGTGAAATGTAGGATCTGATTTCTGTACCTATGCCCTTTCTCCTGTAACCAGAGCTGGGATGTTGCTGTGAGCTTCCTGGAAATGACTGAAATTTTGTGAAAGGCTACTAGGCCAACCTAGTTTCCATGAGTGGTTAGAAATGYCCATCTGTGTCAGCTGCACACAGGCACTGCAATGCTATTGACATGAGGAGCAGTGGCTCTGTGGTGACAGTCTCATTTTTGTGGGGAAAAATCTGGTCATCCTATGGGTTATTAAGCAGGACTACAACAATTCTTTGTGTTCTTTGGGGGAGAAAGCTTGAAATTTGGTCATTTACAGACTTACAACATCAGTTCAGCAGGAGACAATTTACAGAGGCCTTAAAGTCCATGAACCTGAAATATATTTGATTCTTACCTTAGAAACATATTTCTGGCTATCAAATGAGAGCAAAAGCTCCAACCAGATGGCAATGAGAAACTGTGACAGTTTTTTTGTTGATACTGAAGACAGATGCTCATATACTAATGAAGACTGATACTGTTGATAATCATGAAGACTCAGCTGTCCCAACTCCTGTGCATTTTCAGCTGAACAGACACGTGGGAGTGGTGATCATTGATCAAATAAAAATATCCACCTATCATAGCATCTGATAACAACCTAACAAAGATTCRGGGAATGAGTTATAAGAACAAACATATTGTGATATTTCCCTTAAATAACTATTCAATCTCCCATGAATTGTTAAGGTAATTTCTGAGTCAGAGGTATTTTACATACCYTGGTAGATTTCTCATACACGTTTGTTCACCTGTTTTTCAAACTTGTTTCAGCACCTGTATTGTCCCTTAGCAACCTGTTTCAGAAAACACTCTATTCCCAGCCTGCATTGAAATCAACTGTTCCATTTTTTGGTTTGAAATATGCCATGTTTCATTTGTTACCATATCTCTTGTATGCAGACAGTATTATTTCGGAGCTATTAGGAAGTTTCAAAATGAAAGTGCTTTACACTTAAAAACAATTACCTCTAAYTATCTGAAGTAGACTTCAGATTATATGTTTAGATTTTTTTAGAGCGATCAAATTAATAGTTTTCTGAGCTATTATAACTGAATAATAATCTCCACATAACAGCAACAAAGAAGAATGAGTAGCGAAAGGAACATGTGCCATGTCTTAAATACTGAAGCTGAAAGAGGGCAAGCCTTGAAAAATTATGCATCAACAGAACCCCAGTTCCTCAGAAACAAAGGTATTATTTTCTTTTTGCCTTGTTTCAGAGGATGGCATCTTCTGAAATTAATGGGGAGCAAGATGAAGACATGTAGAGGGTAGTAACATTACAGTAGTACATAACAGACTGGCACTCTGTGAAGATCACCAGTCCATTAAATTGAGAAGGTGTCTTGGTTTTATGGGGTGGATAACTTAATGAGCTAAATAAAACATAGGGCAACCATGACAGCAAGATTCCAAGAAGATAAGGCTGCTCCMAAGGACTAGAAGTGACATCTCCCTGGCACATCACAGCTACCATTATCTTATTCTCCTTTTCCCTGTACATCTTTCTGTCATCATCAGAAAATGGCTACATCTGTAAAGCTGTTTTTCAGATCAGAACATCCATGATGAAATCATGAAAAACAGATGCAGCTTAGGAAAACAAGGTTCTCATAGAAACCACTGGGAATATTCCAGCGGAGAAGGTGGTAAAGTAGAACACAAGTGATTCTTAAATACTCAGATATTCCCCATGCTTTGTAAACAACAGTGAGGTAAAAGTATTCAACTCAGTGGGACAGGTACTAGAAAAAGTACCTCGGGAAGCTAGTGGTGATTAGGAAGTACATACATGCCACACTGATCAACTAGGGCATATGACTTTAAACTTCAGCATTGCTGGTACAGATTGAATACCAAGATTATGCTTTGAAAAGCGTCAAAATTGAACAGCATGCTCATGGACCTCAAGTTTTCTTCCTTTCTGGTTGCTGTGTTTTACTGGCAAACATACTCTTCCGACTTSTTAAACTCAGGTTTTGCCTAAGACCCCCTGATACAGCAGAAATGTGTCTTCCATACCGTCAACATGCAGTGCAGCTCTGAAACAGTTAAAAATGCCAAGTGACACATGGGTATTTGCCTATGTTTTTAAGTTTAAAGGAAGAAAAAAACCTCCATCACTTGCAAATCCTGTGCAAGTTCCTGCAGGCAGAGCACAAGGGTGAAAAAGCCTTGCCACATCTGTGTTTATTATGACAAATACCTTTTAAACTCCCAGTCTGCATTGCAAATGTTGGTTATTTTTAACAATATATAGCAAAGGGAGAAATATGAAGGGTGTGTCCCAACCTCCACCCTTATGCCATTATCTGGGGATCGACTTTGAGAGAATTGCTGTTCTACATTATCTGTCAACTCCCCACTGTCAATGTCAAACTAAAAAGCTAAAAAACTAAAAAGAAAGGCAAGAGGCTAACCCTATGTTCTTTGCATCTGTAAATGCTTTCCCAGCAATGCCAGCACATGGATGAGAGAAATCAACCCTCAGAAGACCAATGCACTCATAGAGAAAGAACAAAGTAACAAGCAGGTTAACTTAATTACTCAGGTGATTTTGACTATTGARTTTCCTTGCCTTGAAAGTATAGAGCATGAGACAAAACCCAAGTGCTTCAAGGGAGACTCAAAAATTCTCCACTTTTCTCTGAGCCATCTTACACCATCCTTGGGTGCAACAAGCAAGGAAGAACGGTGGCATAGATGGACACTCTATAAATCTTTGCATAGMAGAAAAGGTTGTATACAGGGATGGTTTAGGTGGAAATTAGCACAAAAATAATCCTTGTGTAAGATAATTTGCTTTACCTTGTACGTTATGCTGTGTTATTTCTATATGAGCCTGAGTGTGGCTGGGTGGTTGCCTAAACCTGTGAATCACGTGGGTGACTATAATGAAATTACTATCTAAAATCTCACTGACTCCATCAAAGCCCAGACTTTATCAGCAGGTTTTGCTGATAAAAAGAGAGAAAAGTGTTAGCAAGCCTTTGGGAAATCCTAAAGAATACCCCATGCCTTCTAGTGATGGCCCCTAACAAGCAAATCTTAATGAAAGAAATCTAGGTTATTTTTTTTTTCTGGACATGCTTATGTGTCTTAGCATTAAAAAGTTACAAGAATATCAATGCACAAAAATACCTTAATACTATTGCGGGAATTTATAGCAGAATGGAACACTGAAGAGCTGCTCTCTCAGTCAGTAAATGAGAGGATACCAGGGCATTCCTCTTACTGGTGGAGTTCCTTCTAAATATATTTACTTACACATAGAAGAAAGCTACTGAATAAAAGTCTTGCTGAGTAGWCACTTTTGCATTTTTCTATTTAGCTGTTAAAACCCAGTTAAAGGAATGTTGTAGACATGATAAGCAGGTAGTATTCTCTAAATTCACTCAGTCACACCTGAAGTCTTGCTCAGTTAAGAAACAAGAAACTTTGGGCCAGAGTTTTTATTTTGTTAAAGAAACACTGTTTTATTAATGTTAGCTGTTGGTATGAAACTAATAAAAATTATTGCTGTGGCAACAKTTTCAACTGATGCAGCTGAGTTCCAGTCTTCAAAAATATAGAAAGCTACTTCTCTAGGTAATAATACAGTATGGGCTCTTGGGCAAGAGGCTGCTATCAATCCTTGGTCCCATTTGGAACTCTTCTCTACCACATCTCCCTCACTTTATAATCTGCAACACTACTAAACCCTCCAGAACAAGACAAAAATGAGGTTTATTATAAGCCRTGTGGCCTCTTGGGAGAGAGGGATTGTGCATGCTGACTGTTTTTGCTGAGCCCCTGAGAGAAGAACAATGAAACAGAAATCTTGTAAAGGATTTATGATGCCTGGGATTAGGGAAATGTGTGAATGCTCTTGCTTAACTAGTCTGAGATAAGAGAAACATGTGGAACACTTCAGTGTAACATAACTAATGTTTCAATGCAGGTGTTAAATAAAACAAATACTTATATCAAAGCTCTTGTCCAGACATCAAATAAACAAACAGATTGAAGCACAGTTCAGAAGTGAATTTAGGAAACTATTCCAGTGACTATAAACAAAATGGAATTTCCAAGGCTCCTATGGGAAAATAASCTGTGCTCCCCTGCACAACTTTACCTGGATTCACTTGTTTCACAGGAGCCTTTGGGATAGTTTTCACTGAGTTAAAGGACTGGAGTTATGCATCACAGCTATCCCAAAGATGGCTAAACTGTTAATCTCTTAGCTATGAAGTTGTCATGTTTCGATTCTTGCTATATTTTAGTCTTTCTGGAAGAATTTGCAAAGGTTGTTTTGTGTTTGTGTCCTGTCTCTTAAGTCTTAAAATTAGCTAGTAACACCTCCTGGAGCAGTAATTTTTCAACAAGGTAGGCACGAACAAACCAATTGACTTGAAATCACAAATGACAAGAACCACAGAATGTTTTTCTGTGCCTTTTGCACAATCTCAACACACAAGTAATAATTTTGGACCCTACACAAGTCTGTCCTTTTAATCACAGAGATTTAGAGATTTGACAGTACGATGTAATCATGGGGATATCTGTGGCACTTGTAACTTTATTTACCAGAGGTGAAAACAGCAACTTCTTTCTCAGCCTCAAGTCTGCAAACATAGACAGAACATGCAGGTTRTCAGATTCTTTTTGTCTTCTGCAGGTGCTGAATTATAATAAATCTTGCCACTGTTGCTATTTACTGAAAATTACTTAATTCTGATTTTRTATCCTTTCTTTTGAGCCAGAAAATACATCTCTTCGCTGCAAGTAAAAGCAAAAAGCCTAGAGGGTAAGCCCTATGTGGAACAACTGAGGGAGCAGGCATTTTGACCTGAGAAAAAGAGGCTCAGTGGTGACCTTATCACTCTCTACAACAGCCTGGAAGAGGCTGTAGCCACATGAGGGTCAGACTCTTCTCCCAGAAGCAAGAGACAGGAWGGGAGGACACAGCCTCAACCTGTGCCAGGGAGGTTGAACATGAGGAGGAATTTATTCACAGAAGAGGTGATTAAACTTTGGAATGGGCTGCCCAATTGCAGCCCATTGCATGGGCAGTGTCTCTGAAGGAGTTTAATAAAGGACTGGATGTAGCACTCAGTGTCTTGGTCTAGTTGGTGTGGCGGTGTTCAAAGATTGGCTTGATGATCTTAGAGCTCTTCTCCAAGCTAATTGTTTCTGGGACTGTGGTGCTCTGTGTGACACAGATAAATCAGTGCCTGCAGTTAGGTCACAAGTGCTGGATCTGTCACTGTTCCTGAGTGTGATTAAAAAGCAGTTGACTCATCTGTCACTGTAACTCACAAGAAGAGACTTGCTAATAAAAGSAAAGGACTTCCAACAGCCTGAGGTGACAGGTTCGTGCACTTCCACATGGGATCCCTCCTAGCCATCAACTCACTCTACACCTCCTTCCCATACACAAAAGCTGTGCTGCACCACTCCTAAACAATGGAGTTATGAACTTTCGTAGGTCTGAAATAAATGATGTGGTGGAGCTGATAGAAAGTTTTCCTGATGTGTCTTTATTAGGCAACAGAATTTGTGCTAGTCTYAGAAGTTATTGCTGCTAAACTACTGAAGAACACGTTACTTGTTACAGTATCCTTGYGATGTCAGTGTCTCTGATATGCTGCACATCATGAAATAGATACACACACCTTTTCAGAGCACATCAATTTACACTCAATCACAAAATTTTACTTGTAAGCAATTGTGAAAAACACCTTTTTGAAGAAGGGGACGAATGAAATAATGTAGGAAGTACCATCTGCTCAGCTTCTGTCCTGAAAAATGACATGTTATTCCTGATCAAAATGCTGCTCACAAACCTTTCCACCATCTGACTGTAGTAACTGCTGTGAGACACAAGTGGTCCAGAGAACCATGAACACCTTGCTTGATAAAAGCAACAAGGCGTCACAAAACCACTAAAACCGACATTCTGAAAAAGCATCTGCACTGATGCACCTACCTGAGAAAGAAACATCCAAAGTTCCTTCAAATTCCTATTCCTTGRAGTTAGAAAACATATTATTATCTTGTGACAGAAGGAAGTTATAGCAGACTTGTCTTTTCAGTCCGTGCAGTGATTTAATGGCATTGAAGGAACTAGATAGCATTTGATTTTTTAATACTGTGGGAGCCCATCCCTTTGAAAGTTAATCACCTACTTTTAATCGGTGAGCAAAGAACAATGGCTTTCTGGACAAAACTGACAAGTTTTGTTTCTGGCTGTTCATTTGATACTCCCCTCTTTTAAACTGAAAAGTGATATGTGATTTCACCTTGCTAACAATGGCTCCCACAATAATGATGTGATGTGTCTGACATGATGTGTGATGAAGTAGCATTTTGGGATTTGTTTTGTAAAACAGCATCTCAAGTTAGAAACTACCTTGCGGTCTTTGAATCTTTGGAGGTGATTTGTAGTAAGSAGACAGTTTTACTGGGCTTCTTCATGTACTGATTAGATGTTATTACCGAATAAGAGGCAAAAAAACCTATTCTGTGTTCTAAGTGATTTCTGAGAAACTATCCAAAAGATGAAGTCTCAATTTGGGATGCATACATTGTGTTCTGACTCTGGCTGGGAGGCCTGGAAAAAGATCTATTTGCTGTGCTAGACTCAGAGAGATTCAGAGCTGTTTCCCCCAAGGAATAAAATATCTATTTCTTCAAAGCCTGTTATTACAGGTAATTCCTGGCTGCACTGTGGTACTACAGAGAAACACCAGACAAAGATCTGGGCTCTGGACAGACATTGTCTGATCTCCCTCTTGCCTTGCATACGGTGTCATTTTCAGAAAGCTTTTTAACCTTTTTTATAACGACAAATGTTTAAAACATCAGATTTTGCAGGTTTATGTCCTTTCTGTGTACTGGAGTTTCTGATGTTGCAGTTGCAGAGGGCTGAGGAGGGGGAGCACGTCTTTCTGTTCCCCCTAAAGCAGATCCTGTTAATTAAGTGTGARGGCTGCTTTCAGCCTGGAGTCCCCTTTTTCTGGTCTCCTGTTTCCTCTCCCTTGTGTCYCTGTCTTTTCCCTCTCACATTCTTTTGAATCTCAGCTCCTCTCACCTGTCCTTCATGGACAAGCAGCCCACTTCCCAAAATCCTTTGGATCCACAGGGTCCATGTGCATCTCTTTTGTTCCTGCTGCCAAACCGGGGGTGCTTTTGTATTCACACATCTTTTTAATACTGTAAAACGGTAATGTATGCAATTTTTGTATAAACACACACAAACAAAAGCACACGCATATGTGTAAGTATTAAACCCCATAAATATATATAAAAAATAAACATAAACACACACACACACACACACACAAATATATATCTAGTATATAGCAGATCTTAGTTAGATGGCTAGTCCAAAATTAATGAAGGGTGGGAAGAGAAAGTGACATAATTTCGATGTCACCTATTCTGCGGGCTCTCTTCCTACTCATTTCCACTCATCTTGCACTGAATTTTTCAACAGACACAGGCTTTGAATTCCTCGTGCTCTCTTCCTATCCAAAGACATGGATTAAGCTATCTTCAACCACAAAACTTCAAAGATGAAATCGACAGATTAAGTCTCTGAGATACTGATGGCAGTAAGTCTACTGAACAAATGATTGCTATTGTTTGAAAGAAAGAACACACACAGTGGTCTTACAGAGATAATAAAGAAGAAAAATTCCATAAGGAAATAAAGTACAGAGGAAGTTCCTTAAGATTGCTCAAGACTATGTTGAGCATGAAGTCTAGAAATACAAYAGGACTTAATACATGTTCCACAAAGCAGTAAGTTCACTGCCACTCAGGGACCTCTARCCAACATTTCCTCCCTCACTAGCCCAGACATGCCAAATGTATTTGTAATGTATATACRTTATTTATCTATTTCTAGCAGTGCCTTTAACTGTGTCAACCAGTTGAGGAACWATTCTGAGCCCTATTCCAGCTCAAAACTGGAAAATTACACAAAGAAAGACTTGAAGAGAAGCTTCTTGCAGCCAGCAAGACTTGCACTAACTAGCACCAAAAAAATGGGTGCTGTCAAGCTGTCCTGTCACCTCTGGAAGAAAATGTGTGTGCAGGTGGCCATTCTTTATCCACTAGAACTGACATGTCCTTGGCTTTGGCCTCTGGATCTGCCACCTCCTACCTCTGGAAGGTGCGAATCTGTGTGAAGGGTTTGGCATGTCTAGAACAACAATGTTGTCTTGTATTGTTTCTCTAGTTTTGAAAGATTATACTCTCCCTGCAGGAAAGGGGAATTGTTTAGAGAAAATATCACCTTTAGGCYGCAATAAACTAAAAACCAAATGACTCTGCCTTCCCTTCTTGTTCTCATAGCATTTTTAGGAAACAAATCTTCCTTGTTTGACTTWCTTAAACTTATTCTTAGACTGTTATCCTAATTCTACAACAACCCTCTAAATTTGCAGCAATAACCCTCTAAATTAGAAATTGAGTGAGCTGATGAAGCAGCTTTGCATCTGGCAGTTTTATTTGGGCTCSTTTTCCCCATAAAGCACACATGGCCATTGTACTGAAGAGATATTTTTTCGTCTTGATCTTTTTATAAACCTGTCTGATGCATTTCCTGGGGAAGTATTTATGTCAAAAGAGAGTTGAATTGTTTCTCTTCTCAAATGCTTTAAGGAGATTTCTTTTCTTAAGCACTTTCTTTAATGACAGATAAACTGTAATTCCAATTAAGTGCAACAGTGAAAGTGACCCTGACAAAGCATGTTCTTAAGTAATTGTTTGAATTGGGGTGAAATAATCAATAGTTGCTGCCAGGAGTCTCTCAAAAACGAGTCATTATGTTACCAAATCATTTATGTTAATTCATTTGTATTGAAAGTTTCAYGGTAGTACCTACATTATGACAGTACAACATGCTCTGTTTTGTGCTCATCCATGCCAATTCAAAAAAGAAGCAAGACACATAAAAAGGTTCAATTCTCAGGTTTCAATTATCATCAAAGGTGGAGGGGAGGGAGAAAACAGCACTAAAAGAAAGCACTAAAAATCTACTCCCAGTAAAGAAATCCTATTTTTGCCTACGGCTGTCATACACCTAAGGGTTTGGTGAAGGATACATTATCAACCCACAGGAACAGGTACAGAGTCGCATAACATCTCCTTGGGATCAAAATGAATAAATCTGAATTTGATGTGATATCTCTGCTTTTTGTTACATGTAGTCTATGCATATGATTTTTCAAAAGCAATTTCAATTGAGTTTTGTGATAAAATTAATAACTTTCTGTTGTATAGCTTTTGTATGGTCTATTGAGCAATTRCCATACAATTCAGTGAGGAAGAATTACTTCATTTTGGGTTTTGTTAAAGGATAGTTCTCATCCTTTCCTGGYCAAACATTACCTAAAAATGTAAATATTGTCTGAGCAGTGACAAACGATCCAGGTGTTTTTCCCACCTAAAATCCAATAAGAATGATTGTGAACTTCTCAGGCCAGCTAGGAACCATTATTTGAGTCCCTGTGGCTCAAGGAGGACTCCAAATTCCTTTTTGGGAACAATATTGGGTTGATGATCTTGCTTGAACGACGTCTGGAATTTCTCTGATCTTTTCTTATAGGGTCTATCTGCAGTCTTACTAATTTAATGCCTTTAATAGGCTGAAGCAATTTTTTTKGTGAGATTTTTTCATGCATTAAGGGTTTTCCTAAGACAAACCTAGAAATTATTTTATCAGGTCCAATCCATTTGTTAAAAGTATATTTCTCCTGATTGGGAACAGAGTTAGGGAGAGCCATCTCTTAGCATATTATGTCATAAGGAATTTCTCAGGATAATACAGTTATAGATTTGTATCAACAAGAAATAAAAGTAGGTCATGATATATGCAGATTATCTTTCTTCTGGTTTATGAAGGCAGAAGAAGGACATCCCTTTCTACTAGCTATGCATATTGCAATTSCTACCAAGTGGGGAAAAATCAGAGCTCCCACAGTGGACAGACAACTCCCAGAAGTATGCAGAGCCTGTGAAGAAAATGTCAAGCCTCAGGAAAAGCCTTTGACTACAGTAAAAACACAGACACAAAAAAAACACCCAAAACCAAACCAAACCAAACCAACCCAAACAAACAAAAAAAAAAAAATAAAGGCCCAGCTCTGCCAGAGACATGGTCTGAAATTGTGCCAAAGATTTCAGGCTAGCAAATTAGCAAAGGAGCCAGATAAATCAGAATGGGTGTAACAGGTCTCATCAATTTCAGCGCAGCTTAGCCTCTTTACYGTGTCATTGTCATCAATATGCAAAAATACGTAGAGACTGTCTCACTAATAAAAYAGAACCATCAAGAGAAAAACAAAAGAAGAAAAGGAGAAGTGTGGCCATAACTGTGTAATAGTAATACAACTAAACTATTTAAAGGAAGGAAAAGATATTTTATATACTAAGAGCAGAAAAAATTTGTTCTTATTTTACAAATAATTTAGTTTCCTGGTTTTGATTTACATTTACTTGTAACAGCTGCTTACAGGTCAGGTAACATTAGCATTCAAAAGCCAGCCCTAATGAAATAAATCCTGCAGTTAATATTGGTGTTAATTCTATTTCATGCTTTTGGGCTCCACTGCATAGAAAATTGTTTAAAACGGAAATGCCTTGAAAGCACGTTCTACAATATGCACAAATACCCACAATCTGCCATCAAAGCAAAACCCTGAAATACATTTCTTCTCACAAAAAATGTACAGCATGTACAGTATATAAAACTCCATCAAAGACAAGCTTAGTCCTCACTCCTGCAGAAAGTCTGGGCACAGCTGAGACATTTTATCTCAGCATTGTGGGAAATGTGTGATACAGAGAACCCTTGTGCAGGATCTGTGAACATCTGCTGGTTCTGCTGTGCAGGGCAGGAGCTGGCTGGATCTGCCCAAGGCGGTGTGCCAGGCTAAGTGTGAATTTTCACATGGATCTTGTCTCCTTCACCGCCACAAAATTGAGAGCAAGCAACCAAWGCACGAGCTGGAACAAGGCAGACCCCTGGAAATACAGTGCAAAGCTTTTGGGGCACTTAGAAAAGAAGGTAACCAAAACCATTGCACATTAAGGAATGATGTCAGCAGCAACCATGAAACACAGGTCAGGTCTAGAAGCCCAGGACACCTGAGCTGGGAAGTTTTGTGGCCACCGTGRTGCAGTGCTCCTGCCCCCTCTTGTAGGGGTAGTTTTGGGCTTGGATCCTTATGTTAAAAATTCTCCATTTGGCTTTGAAGAAGAGAGTCTAATCTGAACAGAACTGTCTGTGGTCATAAAAGGGATATTTCAGTAGGAAAGGACATTAYTGGAGTTTAAGATTACTTTGTTAGACGGTCAGCAATCATTACAGTGTGCAATASGGTATACAACGAATATTCCAAAACCAGGGCTGTTGTGTTAAGACTATTGGTCACTAGGAAGCTAAACAGCTTTGATGGACACTTAATGTAGAGAAAATCTTAAAATTCTGGTAGAAGGTAGTGGATATGTGTAATATTTGCAAGCTTTATTTTTCTGTCGTGAGATGAAAATAATTTACATTGACTTTAGCTACATTCTTGCAGCTAAAAGTGGGAACTTTTTAGAGGGTCCATCTGCCTCTGACAGAGAGATCCATCTAGCTCTGACAACGCAAGTGCCCCACCAGAAGATGAGGTCTTTCAAGCATTTTTCTATATGACACCCTGCTAGAATTAAACTAAGGGCTTTACACAACAGAAAAGTCATTTCAATGCAGCAAATTCAGACCCTTTTTGTTATTTTTGACGTTCAGCAATGACTGCAATTCCAAASTAAGGCCACTTATTTTTACCTGAGCTCACCAATATCCTCAAAAATCCTTTCATGAGTGTCTTGCAAGAGAGACTGTGTGGAGTTCAGTTTTGATCTAACGCCAAGTTTGTACTTGAACAATCATAGTGACGTTGGCAGAATTAAGCCTGCTTTACACCTACAGAGATGAAAGGACAATTAGTGCCTCACTCTCCTTTGCTAATTGAATGGAAGGATGATGAGTGGTAATTTATGTGCAGAAGAGGGTATTTGTTCACAGGACGTCCCTTTGCCTCTTTCTGTCCCGGTGAATTCCAACTTATGATCTGCAACCTGTGGTAGGAACTTTTTCTCAGAGGACTTCAGGGTTAGAAAGAAGCAAGCCTATTTCCAGCAGGCTTGTATGTGCTGATGTAAGATAGGTAGAATATATTACAATTGATTTTGAAAAGGTGTCCTGTTTGCAGTCCTTGTGGTTGTCCTGCAGCTGAGGGGACTCGGTGAGAAGCAGCCTGGCCGGTTCTTTCCCCAGAGCCCGACAGCGGTGGCGGTGCTGTCCCAGCGGAGCGGGCTCGGCGGGCGGCACTGACATCTCGTGGATGCGGCGGGGACCGCACCGGGGACCCGACACCGCCACCGGGACCGCACCGGNCACCGGGGACCCGACACCGCCACCGGGACCGCACCGGGACCGCACCGGGACCGCACCGGGGACCCGACACCGCCACCGGGGACCCGACACCGCCACCGGGACCGCACCGGGACCGCACCGGGACCGCACCGGGGACCCGACACCGCCACCGGGGACCGCACCGGGGACCGGACACCGCCACCGGGGACCGCACCGGGGACCGGACACCGGACAGAGCTGCTGCTCCTCGGGGCTGTCCCCGCAAACACGCTCCCCCTCGGGCCGCCAGAAACTGTGCTGCACACACATTTGGTGGGTTTGCAAGTTAAGCTGTTTCTGCAAAAGCTTCCTGGTWGGCTTGGGAAGACCTCGGGGTCGGTGTTTCGTGTTTGCAGTGACTACAAAAGGGAGGACCAGAACGGGAGGTGTTGAGCATGAAGTTTTTTATTCAATCTTCCGGATGAAATCAGTTCTGCTAATTGGATGATAATTTGTTTATTAAGGGCAACTTGCATGAGAAAATACGTATTTTCGCATTCACAAACACTGTGCTTTCCTGAATCCCCATTTTCCTTTTGTTCGTATGAAAAAGACCCATTCATGACGTCTCAGTCAGAAAAGAGCATGTTAATTTGAACAGAAAATTTAAAGCCCCAAACATATACCTCATATGTGAATGTGGAATTTTCTGAGGCTCCAGAGTTTTATGCTCACTTTCCTTTTCTTTAGTATCATGCAAACTGGAAGAATAGCTAAAAGAAGAATGGCTAAAAAAATTTCTTCAATACTTYCACAAGGTTCACATGCATTAGGCTAGAATGTCCCACCAAAACTCAAGCAATTTAATGCTTTTGAACTGCTGTTTCAAACAATGGCAAGCTTATAACTTTTGCTTGGTGTACTTTGCCGTTTATTATACAAATGTGGACTACCACCTGCAGGAACAGAGCTCACATCAACTTTTGAACCTGGGTTCAAGCCTGACTGTTACCTCTGGCATGGTTACAAAGCAACTAAAAGCAATGAGTCAATTTGTAGAAAATTCTGGAAGTCAGCTTTATGATTCCCTCCCCGAAATAGGCAGGGTCAAAAGACTTCAAGATTTGTCAGGTGATTGGCCAAGGACTCAGAGTTMGTTCTGGTAGAACTCAGAAATTAACCTTATTCTCCTGAAATCAGAAAGCCCTTGCAGATAATTAAATGTGATTGTATAAGTTGCACTTTTAAAGGACATACTTTCTTCAAAGTACTGGAGAGGGCAGCAAGTTTCTTTATCCTGGAGCTTATCTGAAGTCACCTTGATACTTTTCTGTCTATTTTCTGTGAACACAGAAAGAATGAAGTATTTCTGAATAAAACCGGAATGTTATTTCTTCAGTACCAGTGAAGCATTTGGAGTAGACTTGTTTGCTTTTCTTCCTTTTTTTTTTTTTTTTTTTTTTTAATTTTAATCTTCTCAGATTGCACTCAGCTTGTTGTTTACCAGTCCAACAGCTTGTCACATATTTTATAAAAAAATCAGAACGGCAAGCCTTGCATTAGGGATGCAAGCCAAGAACAACTTAGAAAGTATCACTCCTAAGTACACTCRGCTTCTCTTGTTTCAATTATCTGGAAATCAGAGACATGCAACAAAGGACAGGAAAAGAAACCTTTTATCTATGAGAGAGCCCCAAGTGACACACAAGTTCAAATTAATAGAGTACACAGTTTTACAGAATATTTGCTAGAACTGTTCAGTGAGCTGATTTGAAGCATACCTTTTCTTTTATGTGGGAAGAATTTGTCCTGGGGAACAGACATAAATGTTGAGCTTTGCAGCAGTGACTTCATTCTGGCTTGACTCTGCAAAGAGTTTAAGAATCCTTGTGCTAAGAAGCCAGTGTTGCTGAGGGTTACTTTCCTCTCTTCTTTGTCTATAGAAGTTTGCTATAGATACCAATTGAACATGTTATTAGTTTTCTTTTATTAGCTTTAGCTGCAGATAAATTTAGCAAACTTGTCTCATTGGCTGTTATAAAGACATAAAATGATATGAAGCAAAGACATTTCAAACCCAGTGGGAGATGGGGTTGGCTTGTCCCTGCCTCTGTATAATCTCAGTGCTTGGTGTTCATTACYGTATCCAGGAGACTATTTGATATGGAAAATACAGTGTAAGTTGCCTCAGCTGTGCTGCTGGGATGGAAACAAGCTCAGGCTGTGAAATAGTTCACACAGTTCCTCTTGGTGCCCTGTAGGGGGTATGTGCTGAAATAAAACTGAGGATCTGGATCTGAATCACAAAAGCTGCAACCTCAGTTATCACTGCAGGGCTGCGTAAAGAGACGTGATCCGGTCACAGAAGTGACTTTGTAATGTCATTTTCTCCGTATTTCAGGGTGACACAAAAATCAGTTGTAAACTTGCAAAATGTAATTCAGAATTCCAAAGTTTTCACCTGTAATATAAATATGCAGATGGAAAAAATGTTTAAAAAGCTTCTTTCAAGTGTTCAAAAGCAATCTTACACCCATTAACAGCAGAAATATTCATGAGGTAGAGAGACTTATCAAAGTACATGTTATGTTTCAGACAGTAATTTCTTGAAGACATTTAGAATGTTTTAACAGCTTAATCATTACAAATGATTATTTGTARTATCATCACACAAAATAAATTTTTGAAGTAATCACATTTGCTTCTCTCAAAAATCTGCATGTAGGATAGCTTGAGAGAGTTGTTCTTGCTGTTCTGCAACACCCCTAAGCAGAACATTTTGCTACTCCTTTATTTCTGTAGCATATCACATATATAAAGTTTTATTACTACTGCATGTAGTGTGCCTACGTATGTTTTTATACATGCACTTAAAATATCATCAATTTTTGAATACACTAAATATTTCAATATTGCAACTCTTATTGCAATGTGCTTGCAACTCTGTATTTTTTAAAATGTAATTGTCTTATAAACTTTGGAGACTTATGACTTTTAGTGGAATGCATCAATATTTATGTAGTTAGGATCCTTTATTTGAAATTAATTGTTGCCCCAAGGTCAAAATATTAATGACTATTGGACACCAAGTTATCTTTCCYGCACAGCAAACATATTTTCAGATGGAAATATGAAATATGAAAACATATTTCCACATGGCTACTAGGAAAGAGAATGGGAGGTAGGTTTCTTACAGGAAAGAAGGCGAAAATAAAGCTATCTGAATTCCACTAGCTCACTTCATAAAAACTGGAACTGTCATCCAAAGGTAATGAAAGCTGAAAGACCCTTTGGACATTTGCTTTGTTTATACCTGCTGCCAGTCACTGACCTTGTAGGAAAAGCTTAGGAGCCTTTATCTCCCATGACACAAGAGACAGGGTAGACAAACTTGGTAAATTCCCAAACATTCAGAAAGGGATTTATTGCTGCACYACCGTCAGGACAAGAAAAAATACAAAATGGGGAAGATTTAGCAGCTGTCCATCGTTGGCTCTGGATTTTAGGCTCTTTATCCCTTCGCTCAACCTACTGAAGCAGCTGSTGCAGCCAGAACCACGTATGCAAACTCTGATACCTCTACCACATTTCCTTCTASCTCTTATGTATGCTCCTCTCCTTCCCACCATTTCCCAGTCTCCATCCATAACAGTGCCAATGTGAATGTGTTTCACACCCCCTTTCAYTAGAAAATACTTTCCTTTTCCCTGGTGACTCCTATATAGGAGTTCCACATAGGATCCTCTCCAGGATGCTCAGGACAGGCCCATTCAATTTCAGCAATCAAGGCGATGGTTCTGGAACACCTTCCACTCAAGGGCTCCATGGACTGCCCATTGTAGGTGAGGAGTAGTGACATGACTGCAGCCTTTCTATTTCTGTGACCTGCTGAATTGAAGAGTAGGTGAGCTGCTGCCTGAGCCTGGTGATTTAAAAGCATACAGCACAGCCCTGCCTTCGAGTTCCTAATGTGTGATCAGCTTGAACCAAAACCTGCTTATCTCTACACCTAGCCCAGACACAGTTTTCTATCCAGGCATATTCCTGGAATCCGCTGCCTCATCTGCCTAGTTTACCAGCACAAAACAACACCCATACAGAAATCAAAATTTGTCCCCGCGTTTGGGAAGGTTGTTTCCTAAGGCAAGCAACAACCGTTCTGAGATTTTTCATCGCATTCATACCTACAGCAGCTCTGAATGTTGCTTGGGCACCTTTGTGGCTAAATGAGACTGGTAGAAYTAAATGAAGAAGCAGCTTCAGCTTGCTGCTTACAGTTGTGCAGAGAGAGTGGGCACATGATGGACAACTTGCTGGTGACATGTCTGCTGGACAGTGAAAGTACCTGGAAGATGTATAAAAAAATCATTGGGAATGTTAATGACAGGTTGGCAGTGAATGGAAGGTTCTGGTAGCTGGGAATAAGGAATCACAGTGGTGTCTCCTGATTTTGCAGTTGTCCACGATCTCCTTATTTGCAAAACTGCATGGGTGTTTTCATGGAAAACTTTATAAGGGAGATGAAAACAAATAGTCCCTGGAAAACACCCAGGARGATCACATGAAGAATATGAAGTAGGGAGGAAAAAACTTGTATCAGAGCTATAAATATGGCCAGACAATATGCCAATTGTCACCTAGAAGAATCCAGGTGACAATTGGCATRGCTAGCAATTGGTGTTTCTTGGATGCTCTTCCACTCTCTGAAATCTGTGCAAGTACTCTGAAATGTGAGAATGAACTAACCTGAGACTCATAATCTCTTACAGTCTGGACAGGAAATGTTCTTGCAGTGTTTTGACCTCATTCATTGTGCCCAGATGACAAGCAACAGTGTGTGAAAGTGAAAAAWGATGGAGTAGAGGTGGGGATAAATAGATTGATGAATGACAGCATTTCATTATCTTAGGAGGGTTTTGTATCTTAAATGGCGTCTTCACTCAGGTTCAGAGGGAAGAACATGAAAAARATATGTTGAATTGTTCCCACATTTTTGGCTTATGTTCACCTGTCCCTGCTAGGCTGGAGCTGTGAGCAAAATCCTCTGAGAAGAGAGACCTTCTTAAAAATGGGAAAGCCCTCTGGAAGCACACAAATGTACCAAAGAGGGAAATAYGCTGAAAAACATGCAGTGTGCAGACAAGTTGCTCTTGTGGTCAACCTGCACTTTGAAATACTTTTCTAATGAAATATCTAATTGGAAACTTCATCAGTTTGAACAAATAAGCTTCAGARGTAGGAAAGTTTGATACTTATGGTAGCATACCATGACTYTCCAGCATGGAAAAAGTAAGAGAAATTTGAGGGAAGAAGTTTTTTCTTCCCTCTTGGACCCCAATGTAAAGATTTCAAGCTTAAGGTAATCTTCCCAGCATTATTCACTGGGAATTAATATGTCTTCCACAGCTGTTGTTTGTAGATGCCAGGACAGACTGTAAAAACTAAATAGACTTCAGTGGAATGCCTAAAATTAATTTTCTCACTCAGATACTTTCATCTCACTCATTTCATTGTGTTTACAGGCTGGCAGGTTTCCTGAGGGCAGCCATGATTTAGATTTACAGTTCCCTGGCCAGTCTGATTCTGAAGAAAACTTATAACACCTGTAATGTAATACTGCTTCCGAAAGGAGTGAAAAATGCTGTAGTCTGAAAAGGAAGCCTCTAAACTCCAATAATCACAGTATATCACATATCTCTGCACCCCATTTCAGCAGCTGAGGTTGCCATTACTTCAAAACAGTTTTAATTCCCTTTCCCCCGTCTCCACCCACTTGTTTTAAAGAAACCAAACTTGCCTCATCATGCTGGAGACTCACCTTTAAACATTTTTCTAGACTTTTTCCTACACTGAGATTTTGGGGAGGGAAGCAAAAGAACAGTGTGACGGTGTAGTACCTCTTCCTGACTTTTGAAAATAAACTGGTCATCCTTGCCATGTCCTGCCAAGCACTGGACAGCTATATTTTCACTTCCTAGYGTTTATAGACTCCCATATATGTGCKGAGGGACATCAAAGCATGCTACAAGCTTCCCTGTGAATGATATAGAATTAAAACCTCAAAGTACCAAGAGTAGGCAGTCAAAAGCAGCACCAAAGGGTTGTTTTTATGGGTAACATCAAGACAACAGAAATTTCAAAGAAAAAAGGGGGAGTAWAGAACAAGACAAGCACTCCACTTTCCTCCAAGCAGATTATTATCCTTACATATCTTTTATCGCCATGTTTAGAAACTGCTCACAGAAATAGTGGTAACTGTTATACCCCCATCCCCATTAATTTGAATAAGACCCTTTCAAGGATATGAGTTTTTTACATTAACTGCAGCTTTTTAGCTACCTTCTTTTCAGTTTTCCACATGCCTCTGTAATTCCCTTTACCAGACTATTGGAAAGGAGGATGTTCTAGGCACATCTTGAAAAATACTTTYGTTGTGAGATTGGTCACTGAAATGTAAACATTGTGTTGCATATCTCTTTTGAATCAGAGGTGTAAATAAATTAATACTTGTAAATAAGAAAAAGAAACAGGCCCAAAAATTCTAAATAACCACCTGGAAYTCGTACTGACATACACCTTTTTATATGGGGATATTCTCTCTCCATCAATGGCAGAGAGCTTTTCAGCTTTCTAAGAAAGAATTCAGTAATAATAATTCTAGCTCCTGATGAAAGAAACAGAAATTACTATATCATAGAAACACTTCGAAACTCACATATTATATTATTTAGTATTGGACTGCTCTCCCTACTTACTGTATCCTTACTGAGTGCTCAGGAATCACAGAAAATGTGTGAGATGTCTAAATTAAAAGCCATTTAGACTTCAGTGGAGAAAAGAGCTGCTTCCAAAAGAAGCAAGTCAACACCTTACTTTGACCCTCCACCCATGCCATTTTTATCAATAATCCCAAAACTAGATTTATATCAAGCTTTAAATTCATTTAGATTAGCTTTGGATCTGGAACTACACTGTTCAGACCCKGGGAAAAAGGGATGGACAGCCATGTGACAAATGTCCACTGCAGCACATGGGGACCTTGGGCCAAACCTAGATCCCCTCTATTTCTTCCTGGCTGGTTCTTCTYGACAGCTGCAGCTGATGCTGGGGGAGTGTGGGCTGCTCTCACCTCTAAGCTGGTGAGGTCTGTCACCTTAATCTGTTTCTAATGCAGGGCTGATAAGTTTAACCATTGCCTCCATTCTCCATTTAAACTCTGGCTTTGGTGTCCRTCATGCTTCAAAGCAATGYAGCCCTGCTTTGAGCAGGAGGTTGGACCTGTTGACCTCCTGGAGTCCCTTCCATTCTAAATTATTGTGTCTCCGATAAGTTTTGGTAGTGACAAGTTTTGGCTTCTTCTGGTGCCAGAAGCCAAGGCCAGTCAGGAAAACACCCGGAKTCTCTGCCTGTGTAATATGGATCTACACATGAGTCAATGAAAACATCACATTGTATGCCCTTTGTGTCTACTGTAAAATAATGGACAAAACCTTTGGGGAATGAGAGCTGTACCATGCAAAATTTGGAGACACAAAATTGCCATGGCACTTCTCCAATGACTCCTTTGTCCTGTGGCACACACAGTGGCATGTCTTCTCTGTTTTTGCACCTTGAACAACATCATGCACGAGGAACCCCACATCAGGTAAAAAATCAGGTGCTCCTGAAGGCTTGGAAATGCCAGCATTCAACATGTTTTCAACCTACACATGATTTCTAGAACACCCTTGCCCTATTTCATGAGCAGAAAGCTCATGGAAATCTGAGATGATAGATGAGAAGTGACAGCGTAAACAAAGGCAGCATATAGTTCATAAATTTAAGCTTCGAAGGAAATCACAAATACATGAATCTGATTTGCTTCTGTATTTGTGGGRGAGGATTCACTTCAGGAGAAAAGCAGCAAGATGGCACCCCAGTGAGAAGTGTGATAGTACCAGTCTCTCTTGCCTTTGTTCTGTTTCATTTAGAACAGGCTTGCACATGCWGAGCATTTGGGCTTGATAATACGATTCTTCTACCTTCGGGACCCACAAAACCTGAAATAACCTCTCCTAGGGTACAAAAGAAAGAGATGGATAATACCCGGGAGCCTTCAGTGAAATATAATCCTTATTATCCCTACAGTAAAGAGAATAACCATGTAATTCAAACAGAGAAGGCTTGGAAGAGACAATGATTTTTCAGCTGACCTTTTGTTTCAATAAATTATTTTATTTTGTATTTCAACACAAGTACAATGTTAAAAAAGTTAATGCTATTGAAAGTGATTAACAAGCACCTCTGGCCTAGCATTATGTAAACATAATAAAAGTTGGACTAAGAATAATATCTGCTTTAATCTGTTCTGTTTAATAAGCCTCTCTAAGAGTTCATCCCAAACCCCCGTGGTTTTCACATGGTTTGGGAGGGCAGTGCCTGGGACTCTATGCTGAGATGCACCATCAGTCCTTGTGTTACTCTGTTTTCAGTATCTTGTGCTTACAGGGTATCAAATGGAATATCCACAGCTTTCACAGAGCTTGTCCTGCACACGGGACACTTCCAGTAGGGTTAAAGGGAGGTGAAGTCCCCAGAATATAAGAAAAAGCAGGATATGATCAATCCTGTTTTGGCTGTTTAGCTGTCAATAAAGCCAAACCCAGGAGAATTGACCATGCACAGTTTCACTGTATTTCCAGGCCGTAGCTTTGGCTGCCACCACTAAGGGCATCCCAGATGGGAGGTAAAGAATTAGCAGCTGTAGACCTAACTGTGACATCCATAAGTCCCTCTGGGCACTAGCTGCTCTTGAAGACAACAGAATGACAGAATGGCTGAGGTTGAACCCCTGGAGGGTACCTGGTCCATCCCCTCTGCTCCAGCAGAGCCATCTGCAGTTGCCAGGACCCTGTGGTGGCTTTTAATTATCTCCAAGGAGGAAGACTCCACAATATGCCTTGACAGCCCTGTGCCAGTGCTTGGTGACCCTCACATTAAAAGCATGTTTCCTGATGCTCRAAAGGAACCTCCTGTGTTTCAGTTTGTGCTCATTGTCCCTTCTCTTTTCCCGTGCTGCTGTCACTGGGCACCAAGGGAAAGAGCCTGCTCTCCTCTTGCTTGCTACCATGGAGCGTCCAAGGTTGGACTTGGCTGGAGTGTGACCCCATCAACCCTCAGGTAGGTCAGAACGGTCCTTCAGGAAGTTTCAGGAATTTGTTTAGACTTTATTACCAGAATTTTTTTTTTCTTTAAAAAGCGTGTCTATTCACTACATAGCTTGAGGAAAACTTTTGTAAACTTCCTAACAGTTCWATCCACTTTTCTGGTAGAGTGAGGATTAGCCACCACTATTAATTGGTTGTCGCAAGGGCACTGTAAGAATGTGGTTGATGTTTGCAATGTCTGTGTTTTTGCCTTTAAAGAAGATGGATACCTTGTTTAGAGATAGAAGATAACAGGGATTTCCCACTTTGCCTGTCTGTCACAGGGTGGATCTGACATGGAGCAGGAGCCCAGACTTGGGCTGAGTCGCAGTGATGGTTTTAGCACCTCTTCAAGACTTGATTTTTCCTAAGCATTGGAACAGGCTGCCCAGACTTTAGTCACCATCCATGGAGGTATTTAAAAGGTGTGGAGATACAGCACTTAGGGACATGGCTGAGAGGTGGACTTGCCAGTGCTGGGTTAACAATTGAACTTGGTCTGAGAGGYCTTTTCCAGCCTAAACAATTCTATGATTCTGAGTGTCTTTCCAAGGACTCAGACAGGCAAGATACCTGTGCCAAAACAGTCCCCTAAAATTATATGCTATCAGTTTCTGTGGGAATTTGAGGTGGGTTAATCYCAGCAGCCAAGCCCCCATCCAGCTGCCTGCTCAGTTCTCTCCAGTGCATGAGGGAAGAGAACGGGAAGGACAAAAGACAGGAAAACTCACGATGGATTGAAAAACCCAAAGTAACGTTAACAAGTGCAAAGGGCTTTGATTGCTTTGATAGATTTCTCCAGCAGCTAAAAATCAGCAAAAAAATAYATCTTCCTTATCATTGTAACATTTCTGGCTTTATCCTTTAACTAGACACTGGTTCTTGCTGTGTCTTTCTCTGCTGAAGTAAAAGCCTTTTGAAAATCCAGTATTTTGTTTCCATGGAGGTGTTAGTAGACCACAATCAAGCTTTATCTCAAATTTTCTGTTTCTCTGTAACTTAAAATCATTGAAAACTTTAGGAAGAGATCTCTAAATCCTTGCTGTGTGATACTTCTTCCACCCCATCAGAGCATTTTATGGCGTTTTTCTCTTTCTATGACTGAAGCTTGTGCATRTGCATGCCTGAGTGTTGAGTGTGTGACCCTCAAAACAGTCCAGAGGCCCAGTATCCAGCATGTCGGCATTATGTTCAGAGGGAAATTCTTACTTTCAGCTGTTTGTCACTTTTCTTTTTCTATCCATTCAAGAACTATAATAATCTGCTTTGATTCTGCATTGACAGATTCACTCTTGTTGAGCTGAGACTACTACTTATCACACTTCCACCCACACTGCAGCCCAAACATTTGCAGGCATGACTTGCAGGACTTCCTTTTACGACCATAGCCATGTGATAAACAGTCACATTGAAGCATATTTTGCATAAATAGTTCAAATTCTCCAAACAATTTAGGTTGCCTAAACAAAGATACGTATGTCKTTTTGTGTGCATACATAAATCTCATTTATATTATTTGTATTTCTTATGAATTTATATACTTTACGTATGTATGCTACTATCCCAAGAAGTCCTGGTGGTTATTTGCCACCTTGTCAGTTTGTGTCATCCACAGCTGTTATGAGCTCCTGTGCTCCCGGCTCTCTGCCAGACCTTCAGCCTGATCATCTGTCAGAGGCAGCTCTCCATATGAGTTAAGGACCTATAGAAGAGCTGGGCTGTCATAACAAACAACAGAGAGATGAAATGGCAGAAGGTGACAAAATCCTCATTTTTAGTAAAAATGGAATTCGATTGTACTGTAACTTGGAGTTTTTCAAAMTTTTACACTTGGCTGTTTTAAAGTCAAAAAGTTTAGCAGAAGAGACACTCACACACTGAAGCTCTTACACATTTTCTCTTTCCTCATTTGTCTAAGATGCAGTCTGGAAGTGTACAACTGAATGTATTATGAATATTTAATTCTCTACGGTTTGTCTAAAGCAGCTCTGTGAAACCTCTCTTCTTGCTACGGTACTGCCCCACCTTGTTTTTCTCACTCCCTTTTCAGCATTAAGATTTCATCTTCGCTTTCTAGAGAGTGCAAAAATATGATTTGTCCTTCATTTTACTGCTCCCCTCCTATCTGTTGCTAGCTGTCTCTGGATCTCGTACCTGCAGACCTGCAGGTATTTTGGCTTGAACAGCTCCGACCCAAATACRCACTTTGATGCAGGGTCCAGCCACTAGAGGGAACAGAGCCTTATGCTGGTACAAAAGCACCTCGGATGAGCTTTTATAGAAGGCCTGCTTCTGAAAAGAGGCTTGTTCTTTGGGAGGTTAGAAGGAAAACAAATCCTTTTTTTTTTTTTTTTTTTTAGATTTTTTTTTTTTTTTTTTTTTTTTTTTAGACTTTCAGGCTGATGGCACAACAGCTTGTCGAGAAAGGCAGGCACATGTGCCAGGGTGTTACTCCCTTCACCAAAGTGTCATCTTTCTCTGAAGGTACTCTGCTAGAAATGGAAACAATTACGCTTACTTTGACGAGGCAGTTCATGATGCTGGGACACAAAGGAGCTTCACACAAGAGTTGGAGGTTACTCGCTCTCACCCACTCTCCTGCCTTTTGAAGGGTAGCGGTTCCTTGCCGTGCTGCAATAGCTAAACCCCTTCCTGATTCTTTAGTTTACTTTGGTTTTCTTTCTCTCTCAAACAAAAAAATCGACTTCATGGTTCATACAACCAGCACAATGCAGGCAAAAAAAAAAAAAAAAAAAAAAAAAAAAATTAATGAGGCTAGTGAAAACTTTCCATGGATGTAAAATGACTCTGTGTCATTTCTTACTGTTGTTGTGTTGCTCATTCTGTGTGGTGCGGTTGTGCTGCTCTATAACCTCCCTGGTTCAATTTGGCTGGAAGAAAACAAGCATATTCTGTTTTTTATTAACTGGCTGGAGGGAATTCTTGAGAGTTGCATAAACTGAGTAAAATAAATTTTAAACTACAAAACTGGAACAGCTAAACATGTGGGTTGAAGACGTTAAATTGGAACTCCAGGGGATGCACCAGTTTTTGTAATGGCTGTCGAAATGCTGCTTTGGGGAAGCATGTCAGCTCATGCAGGCAGCTGTACTTCAGTTGAAAATGATGAAAACTAATAGTACAGCATATACATTAATGAAGATGGGCAGCATTGGTGTGACTATGCTCCTGTGGGGATGTGAAGCTGCAGTGAGGGTAAAGAAGCACCAGCCAGACARTCTAATACCCTTACCAGTTCTGTCATTCATTTTAATCAAGAGATCATGGTAAGACTTTCTATGATGCTGAGAGACTGTGATTACTCTTTCTGTGGTGCTGTTAGTGAATTGTTTTTCAGCCTAGCAAAACATGTGTTTATTATCTGGTTGTAACTTCTTGAATATATGACTTGTAAAGCTTTAACACTGTGCCCTGAAAGACTTGGTAAATTGAAAATACTGTTTAAGCTTGGAGATATCAATGGTCTAGCTCAAATATTCAATGAAAACACTAATTGAAGTACTTTAATGAAAGAAGATACGAAATTGCCTAAGCTTCTTAGCATATAACACCCCTAGAGCTGGTYGTTAGAGGTAAGGGTCTGTTAAACCACAAGATAGGAAGAGGAGAGTGTTTCTGTATCCACTGAAGGAAAAAAAATAGCCTAAAATAATTGTCAGAGGTGTCTCCTGTAGTCACCGTTAGCCACAAAGGCAGAAAAGACACGAATCTAAAGCTCTCCAGGACATGCCAGCCATAAAGGACATTACAGGTACTGATTAGTCAGAATCACAGGCAAGTGGCAGCACTACAGAAGCCAAGGAAAATTTTCATCATTAAATGTCATCTTAACAATGTGTTTGCTATTTGATCTTTTGGTAAATTTCTCCCATTATTGTGAAACTATGGCTTTTAAGTGTTCTCTTATTTGCAAAGCTTAAATAGTTTTAGTGCTGAAAAGATCAGACACAAGGCACTCCATTCCCCTGGGAAWGGAAGCCTTGCAAACCCCAGCTGGAGACCATTGTCATAATCGCCAGCATATCCCAGCTCTCCAGAGGCTAGAGGAACCACCTAGATGGAAATSGGAATGGCAGTGTTTCTGCACAAAGGGCTTTTCATGCTATCACCAGAAAATGAAGTGATTCAAGATCATGGATTAAATGTCAGTGCCTCAGGAAACAGACTGTGATGGGTGAAACACCAAAGGCTGCAGCCACATAAACCAGAACCTGCCCATGTGAASAGTCACATTGCATTCACAGGGAATGGCACGGGGAAGGCATTGGTAAGCGTGGATACTTGTCTGAGGAATACCCTTTTAATTCCTTCTTCCATTGAGTCTGCAGAGAACTATGGCCTGTAAAGGAATGTATTTTTCACTTGTTCAGGTGCTACACGTTTCTATAAAATTCTCTGCTCTTAACCCTTCTAATAACCTCAGCTTTCAGCTGGGCTGCCGTGGAGTCGATGTGTGCACAGTCTAACATCAAGTGCTTAGGAGTGCCCAAACCTCATCCAGCAAGGTATGAAACAGAATGGCAAGTGTGATAGTGCCACGGGGTCACTGCRTCTCCTCTGTGCTACCCTCCCTCACTGCCCAGGCTTGGCTGCTCATGCTCAAGGAATTCAAGGCTTAAATTTCATCCCACGGGCTGTATAACCTCAGCCAAGGGTGGTGGCGAAGCTGCTGGCCTGACAAAARGCTGTGTAAATGTGTGCAGAAAGTAAGAAGTAAAGTTAACTTAATTTTATAAGGTAAAATTTTAAACAGGTGATCAAGGAATCTCAAGCTCATGAGAGGAAAGATCCTGACATGAGGAGGAATAAACTTCTAATGGAAAGAAACTGAGAGTTGGTTGCCAGGTTATCAAGTGTCCTTGATACTGATGGAGCTGGTGGAATGATGCCAGTTTTAATGTCAAGGATTTGTTCTAACGAGTCACAGAAGTGGTGCATTCCCCTAGATGTGACCCAGTGGGCAGCAAAGGGTCCCTGGATTCCTTGCACAAGGTGGTCTGTAGCTGATGGAATCAGAGACATGCTGTGTGTGTGCCAGACTGGGAACACTTGCTGTGCGCTTGTAAAATCATACATTTCCTGTTTGAGAGAATCTGGCCAGATTACAGACACCTGAGCATGGGGACCTGTGGCAAGGGTGACAGCAACAGGTAACAGGGTGTTCTCCACCCCCCAAGCCATCTCAGCACAGGCAGACTCTGTGGTGCCACCAGTACACGTGGAGGAGGGTCTCACACAGGCACTGGGGTTTATCCAGCTCAGAAAGCCTGCAGTCMCTGCCTGGGGGACTTCGATAAGAGCTTTAACTTTTACACCAGATGTTCTGTGCCTTGCTTGTTCTGATTTATTAACAATATATAAAATGATCCAATATTTGGCCACTGTCTTTAAATCATGGGATTTTCCATTCTAAATGACAACCTTTGCATTTTATTAGTGGGGCTTAGTCTTTATTAGGCCTTTACTATGTCCATATATCTTACCAACACTCTTAGAAGAAGCTTTTGTACCTGTTATAAATTACCTTGGCAGTGGAATGACCACATCCACTGGCATACTTGAGAATATGATGCTGCTGCTCCAGGTCTTGGCAAGCGCATAAGAGAGGGAAGAATTTGCATTGCAGTCACACCAAGAGGGGAAGGAGTGGGCTTTTGGGGGGAGCAGGTAAAGCCTCCTGAATCCAACAACCTCTTCTGGGACCAGRTCTCTGAGAGCCATAGGAAGGCATTTAGCTCTTCTTCCTCAGTTTCCTCATTCCTGAAAGGCACATCTTCATTCCCTGGAGAGACACAAGAATTGATTGATAAATGTCTGTAAAACAGCAAAGAGTGAAGCACTGTGTAAATGCCATGGCTGATTATTGCTCTTCAGTCTTTCAAAGGAGCATCAAATTATGTTTTACATTTGAGCTCWGCCAGATCTTTGGAGTGAAACTGGGAACTATGTCTTAAAAATTCAAGAGCTACTATTTAATAGTCTCTGTAAACAAAGCAGTCCAGTGTTCGCTGCGTGTTTTTGTATTTGCTGTATTTGCCTTGTTCACAATTCTTTTTGCTTTACCTGGGAATACATCATTATGCACTAGAATTATTATCAAGAGTTTAAGAGGCTGGTCAGTATTACCAATTTGTTGGTAATTTCTATGGATTCTTCCTCATTTTCCCTCAACTCAAATACCAGAATGCTATTTTTGAATCCCCTGGCAGAAGTACATTACAAGTGCAGGTTCCCAGAAGGCACCTRTTGGCAGAAATCCCTGACAGCACTGTTTGGCCCATCTGAACAAGGACTGAGAAAGGACAGGAAAAGATGAATGCAGACTGAGCAAATTCCATCAGCAATGCTGTCTCATCCCTTGGCAGTGACAAAGGCTGGCAAATATCTTCATCTGCCTACAAGGCATTAAGATCATTTTGGATAGCTTATTATAGTAACTACTTTTTTCTGTGTTGCATAATATCACAAGATGTAAATTTCTCAGCTGCAAGCCTCAGGCCCTGAATGTTTTGGAGAAGTTTGTTCTGCATTTTGTGGGTCTGGAAGACCTGTGATGTGGATAATCTCTTGCTTCACTGGAATCACCCCAGAGAAATCTTGAAAGGTCCAGAGACCGGGTAGTTTGAGATAAAAATAGTGTGTGATGTTCCCTGAGACCGTGGTTCTGCAGAGGATGGGCTATCTGCTCCTTGTAAAAAGGTTAATCTAGTGTCTCTGGAGAAGTCTCTGGTTCACTAGGAGCCAGAGTGACAGGCTTAGCTCTTTGCATGCCCACAAATGGTGCTGYCAAGGGAGCTCTCTCAGGCACACATCAAAAAGGTTCCCAACAATTTGGAGCACATTCCCCTGCTTCAGCAGCAGTCCATGTCCTCATGCTCACCCTCACCAGCCTTTGTCTCCCATTCTGCTCTCTCTTACCCCAAAGGTCTGAGGAGGAGGGTGCCCCTCCTGCATGTCCACGAGTGCATTTCTGAAGTGATTGCAGTAGGGGCCTGACAAGTGTATACCACATCTTTTTATTTTCTCTACCTCTGGCAACCATTACAACAGCATGMAGATTCACCATTTYATTGTATCATAGGATATGCTCAGTKSGAAGGGGTCCACAAGGATCATCAATCCAGCTCCTGGCCCTGCAYAGCAACACTCCCAAGAGTCACACCCATGTGCCTGAGAGCATTGTCCAAATGCCTCTTGAACTCTGTCAGGCTTGGTGCTGTGATCATRTCCCTRTGAAGCCCGTTTCAGTGCCCAGCCACCCTCTGAGTGAAGAACATTTTCCTAATACCCTGACACAACTTCAGGGCATTCTCTTGTGTCCTGTCACTGTCACCCCAAAGATCAGTCTCTGTCTCTTTACTTCCCCTCGTGAGGAAGCTGGAGACTGTGATGAGKTCTCTTCTTTCTGTTTTATTGCTTTCTTCCCTGAGTTGATTCTCTAGCCCTCCTGTGTGCATTAAGACCTTYCAGTTCCCTGAAAAAGGAAAGGACTTGCACCACTGCAGGGACTCCTTGCCAGGAGGCGTTCTTGTGGCATTGGACTCTATCCCAGCTGCTTTATGCCCTGTGCTAACAGAGGCAGGAATGCAGCCACTCCCTGTATAAAGGCTCTGGAGCTGGGATCCTTCTCTGCAAAGGGCAAATCTCAGCCCTGTGACTGTGGAGGAACTTACTTGTCTTATGCCTGTTATTAAGGATCTTCGAAACACTTCAAAACAGGGTCCATAAGCACCTGAAGTTGTGTGGCAAGTCCAGGTCCTCTGATGCTCAGCGTTATGTCAAATGAAAAGGCACAGAAGACCTGTGAAAGGGGCTGTGTCAATAGAGGCTGGTTTTACAAAGCTGTATAGCCCATGGTTTGACTCTAAAATCACCAAACAGACCTATTTCTTATGGAAAATGTTAATCTAGAAGGAGATCAAGATGTGATGTTTCAGTATTCTTTCTCTTCAGCTGAAACCACATGTGGAAGGCATTTTCTAAGATTCAGTATAGACCATCAGTGAGTTTGGATAAAACTGTAATTAAAAACTTCACRGTTAATGCTAGTAAAACGATGAGTGGAGAAGTTTTGGATCAGAATCTTTATGTGAGGCTCAGTGAAACTGTCTAAGCTAGCATCTGTCTCCTGAAATTTTTAAACTTGGCTCTAAAAAATTTCTGATTCTGCCTTTATATGTGTAATTGATTAATAAGCCTAAGTGCCCGAAGTATMGGAATTATGTTGCTGATGTTTTCATAAGATCATATTCTATCCTACAGGTTCTTCAGCAAAGACAAATTACTTTATCTGGACTTCAATTCTYCTTTTTCAGCATCTGTCTAGATACTCTGCTGTAAGAGTCAAAAAACACCCATCCACTTTGTATTGTTATCACTGTAATGGAGTAAAATGCATGGGTCATCCTTAATTTATTAGCAAACATAGCACTACTTTTGAATTTTTTTATATTTAAAGTAAAAAAAAAAATCTTTATACTCATGCCTGTTCAGCTTTCTCTGACTTGATATCAAAGTATTTTTACTTCAAACTACTTCTGTTTTTGTCTTGGTTTTTTGTGCTTTAGACCATCATCTGCTTTTTGTCTATGTTTGGAATTTAATGGGGCTCTCCTGTTTTGATCTGAACCCATAATCTGATACTGCATTGCATCATCTGCCCTCTGAGGCAAAGAAAGCCCTTGTTGACTTTCCTAGAAGTGTTCTCAACTTCATATGGATGTTCACATGACCTCCMTGACTTTTTCTACTCCTCTAAATAATATGCCACACTATAATGAAAGAACAACTTTCTCTATGATGCTTTCAGTTGCTGTGCTGGTTTAATTGATGAAGCAGGTTGGATCTGTGCATCTACATTGAATTTCTGCAGCCTTTACTGACTCAAAATATAATGTAGATGATGTGGGACAGCACCATGTTTTAAGTGATTTGCCAGATGACTGCCTGGACTGAGATGTAATTCAGTTGAGTCCTCTGCTATTACATCCCTCCATGTATGTGTTTTATGGAAGATCTTTAGTGCATTATCAGTGGATGAAACAATTCAGAATTCTCAATTTCCATATTTAGTGTCACAGATCAATTCTTTTGCTCCACCAGTTAATGATTTTATTATGCCCTCAATTATATGCCAAATCACCCTTCAGAGACAAGCCAGCTTARTTTGCTTATGCAAACTAATTCAAACCACCTTAAATCTGGAAACAAGCTCTGAGATCTGATATGAGTGAGGTCTTTTGTACATTTTTGAGACATAATCCAGAAGGTGCACATGCACATAATGCTGGAGAAAACACTGAAAGACCATTTCATTTTGGGGCAGAAGTTCAGGCCAGATTCCATTCCATCCAAAGTACTTCACTCTACCTTCACCTGTGGCCTGAGCACAAACTGGAGTAGTTTTGCTTTGGAAAAAGTTTATTGCTGTCCTCACTGACAGTGGGTGCTGGGGCAGAAAGAAATCCGGGTACATGTGACTGATGATGGTCACGGCTCATTTTGGGTGGTCACTGCTCACTCTGTGGGTGAGTAGCAGGGTTCTGTCATGGAGCAGTACTGTGTGCTCTCTTACTGCGAGGGAAACCAACAGCCCCTTTGCCTGCTGGCTGCTTCTCATGATCCTTTTTGGTCCGGGGCTAGAAATTCACATTGACCAAAACTTCGTGCTGGTTCAAGGACATGTTGTGTACATTTTTGTCTCTATCTACCATCTTGTAGGAGCTCTTTTAGCACAAAATTATTTCTGAAAGGATCTATTTTACTGCTGGCCAAATTGCGTAACTGCTTTTTTTCATCTTTAGGACCAGGGACACATGGAAGCTCTGCTTTGTGCCTCCATTTCCCAAAGCATATTCCAAACAGGTGTGTGTGGAATACAAGGCAYTCATAACAGGGGAAGTCTCTTACAGTAGTGTTGAATGTGGTCACAGAAAATAAAACAAAGTCTTATTTAAAGGGCTGCTGTATAAGCTTTAATACCAATAATAACATCTTTTATCGTCAGACATGGAAATATTAGTTGYGAGGTCCTTAGGATGGCCTTTCCACTATTGTCCCAAAAGGAATAGTGGCAGTAATGGATGGGAAAGGTAGATTAGCCAAGACTGTGCAAAATAATTGAGAAAAAAMCATCTGAGCGCTTCCCCACCCCCATGAAGGATGCAACCTGAGATAGGAGCATGTGTGTGCTGATTTAGAATAACATTTCCTTCCTAYGTTAGTCTCTATGAAAATGCAAACAGGTGTTACAGGGCTAGCGTTACATTCTGACAAAATCCCTTTCAACAACAGGCCTTGGCTGGCCGCAGCTCGGGGGAAAGAGCCAGGAGAGATGGAAAATAACAAGTAAGCTCCCTCCTACAGGTGCAATGCAGCTCCCCCAAGATTTAGGAATTATTGTCTTTCCTTGTCTGGCTCCTCTCCCCTCCAGGCCYTGGATAAGGCTGCATGTCAGCAGCACCCAGGCACAGGAATGGAATGGGGCTTTGGGCTGTGCCAGGAGCTGGAAGTGTGCCTGCTGGTGGAGCAGAGCAGCAGGCTGCTGCTGGGGCTGTCAGCAACAAAAGATGGCAGGGAATACTCCCTTGGGTTCATTTACCTCCCCCAGGGCTGAACCTTGGCTCTCCTGAGCAGGAGAGCTTGGGACTGCCTTTTCTAACACTCCTGCATCAGCCATCAGAGAGGAGAAGAGAGGGGCAGCTCTTGGGGCTTGTCCTGCTGTGCCCTGGCAAGTGAGGGGCCGAGAAGGAGAGGCAGCAGCTCAGGAGATGTTTGGGCTGCCAGGCTGGTCTTGCCTTGCATCAGAGTGGCACTTCTCGAACAGGCACGGGTGGCTCCAGACGCCCCAGGTGAATATATTCATCAGGGGTACATGCTGTCAAAATTAGAATATAACCCAACTTCTTGCTTTCCTAAGTCTWATTTAAGTAAAACAACACACAGCCACAAACACACAATAAATGCACAAAATTTAGCCTGTAATTCTAATTTTTTAAGGTTTTTGCCTTCTCTTGCAAGATAGTTGGCTCTCAGCTACAAGAGGAATTCTGTGTGACAGCTTTTGGTCTTTGTTCACACAAAATCTGTGTGGACCCAGCRGCACAAACTTTTCTATGCATCACATGGAATTATTCAACCCAATAACAGCCTGCATCCACAACTCAATTGATGAGGACTAAATGATGGTAAAATGGGAGAAAATGTTGCCGTCTGCACAAGAGTGGCAGCTGATCACCTAGCAACTCTACACCTAGACAGCTTGTAATATTCAGGGTGGTTTAAAGATATCTGCTTCTGAAAAGAAAAATTCCACTTGCAAATTCTTACCATGGTACTTTGGAGAAGGAAGGAATAGCATTACTATCCTGGACCTATGAGTTTAAAAGGACCAAMAAGTGGTCCCCAGTATGAAACTGATGAACATCAATACTGCTAATGGACTCACTACGGGTCTTAATCTACATAATTTGACTGAGAAAAGAATTTAGCCTTGTTATTCTATTGCATAAAAACTGACTGGAGTRCGGGATGAATGTCTGAACACTCAAGCCAATTTTCCTCCCATTATCCATAGCAAAAAGAAAAGTRAAAAGGATAGTACTTTAACAATTTGATTTGTTTTATGCTAGTTGCAACTTCTTTCCTTGCGAGTGGAGAGTGAATAGGTGCCTAATTAGAGTCCATGRTAATTCTCACATGGATATATAATTAAGCAGAAAAATCAATAAAAATCTCCTCTTGCTAAACTGCTATGTCTTTGGAGATAGATGTTTTAGTGTACCAAAATAAATCCTCTCCCTGGGGAGCGTGTAATGGTACTGTAATCTTTTTGGAAAAAAGATTTTACTTCTTTATCTTTCCAGTGGCTACGGTACTCATGAAGAATACTGACCACCATGTTAGAAGAGTTTACTACTGTGTTACTGAAAGATTGAGTGAGTTTATACAAAAGGTTTTATTTAAAAGTAAGTGCTGTAGGTAATTATCACTTTCCCAAGATCTTGTGGAACTTTTTCTGGAGTATTTTACAGAAATTTGATTTTTTATATGTTCATAGAACAACTAGAAATGCCTTAAATGAGTCAGAGTATTTGGTCCTGCCCTGAGCAGATGCTGGCTGAATCTGGCTCTTCTTAATGTGCATGAGTAGTGCAATGGGGAGATACAGGGTTATACCACATTTGGGCACTCCCTTGGAGGCAGAAAAGCACTTCAGAGAGACCTCAACAAATTAGAGGGCTGTGCAATCACCAGCTGAATGAAGTAGAACAAGGATAAGTGCCAGATTCTGCAGGAATGGGGTAACTCTGGATGTGCAGACAGGCTGGGGAATGAGATGCTGGAAAGCAGAGCCATGGAACGGGACCTGGGAGTCATGGTCCATGGCAAGTTGAACATGAGCCAGCAGTGCCCTGGCAGCCAGGAAGGCCACCCGTGTCCTGGGGGCACCAGGCACAGCATCACCAGCCGGGCAAGGGMGGGGATTGTCCTGCCCTGCTCTGCACTGGGGCAGCCTCACCTCAGTGCTGGGGGCAGCTTTGGGTGCCACAATAGAAGAGCTGTTGGGGATATAAAGCCATTGGGGAATGTTAAAGGAGGGACAGGAGGATGGTGAAGGGTCTGAAGGGGAAGCCRTGTGAGGAGCAGCTGAGGTCACTTGGTTCGTTCAGCCTGGAGGAGACTGAGGGGAGACCTCACTGCAGTTACAGCTTCCTCATGAGGGGAAGAGAAGGGACAGACACTGATCTCTGTGGTGACCAGTGACAGGATCTGAGGGAATGACTGAAGTTGTGTCAGGGGAGGTTAAGATTGGAAAGGTTCTTCACCCAGAGGGTGGCTGGGCACTGGACTGGCTCCCCAGGGAAGTGCTCACAGCACCAGCCTGACAGAGTTCAAGAAGCATTTGGACAATGCTCTCAGGCACATGGTGTGACTATTGGGGATGCTGCTGTGCAGGGCCAGGTGTTGGACTCATTAATTCTTGTGGGTTCCTTCCAACTTAGGACAGTCTATAATCCTTCAGTAATGAACTCAATAAAAAGAGAAGAGCCAATTGCGCTGTCACTTACCATGCTGGACACCTCACCTGGAGAACACAGCTAACAGTGAAAAGATGGCACAGATAGCCTTTCAAGCCAGCAGAACAGTTACATGTCCTTTCTTTTTAGTATGCTTGGCAGAGGTCCTTAATTTTTTCACCCTCAGTGTTGCGGGGCAAAGAAAGCATAGAAAAAGCGAGTATAATGAAAGTATAATATGGCAATAAGATTAACTTTTCATKGGGCCATACTCTCAGGGTGAAGGCATTTGTTTTTGCAGCCCATTTTGCTGCTCTACCTACTACACTGAGTCTCAGATGATTTAAGCATAAACACAGATCACTGTGTGCAATGTCTCTCCATTCCTAATTCAACTTGTCAAAGTATCTTCTTCAGAAAGGGCTATAGCATTTCTGGTAATGGCTCTACAGTGTCTGAAAATGTGTGCTTTATGGTAAAATGCACATTATGGTACTGTTCCAGGTAATGAGGGCTGAGTTATAGTGAAAATCCTGGAGAAGTGCTATGACATGCTCTACTCATGACAAATGTGTSCTTCTGATTAATACTCTTATAATAAAACACCATGATGATTGGGTTATTRATTTGAAAAGTCCTGAAAGTAACTTAAAAGAAAGGAAAAGGGGAAAAAAAAAAGGGAAGAAGATAATGGTAGTCTGCACTTCAAGACAAATAAAAGATATGTTCTGCTCCTCTGCTTTTTAATACTTCACTGAAATGCCTAAGCAGTATGCTACTGGYCCTTTTGATGTTTGCTTGTAGATCACAGAAAACAGAAAATGCATGTATAATGGGAATGATCAAGGCTCATTTGAATATTAATACAGTTGTAGATGAAGACTGTGTAATACTAGCTTTTGTCTGTGACTAGAAGTGTCTCATGAATACTTGAAGAACTGAGTTTCATTGTTAACAGAAAAAAGCAGTGCCTGCATTTGGTTCCTTCTTTTTTTTTTTTTTTTTTTTTTTTTTTTTTTTTTTTTTTTTTTTTTTTTTTTTTTTGCTAGCAATTATTTGTCTGAGAAGAAACATGTGAAGAATCAAACATGAAGGAACTAACATGTAGGTAATGACTGTTGTAAGGCTGTCCATACGAGTGATCATTCTTTCTCAGCTGGGCTAGAGATTGTGGAATAATCTGCTTAATGTTGTTGGGTTGTTGGTTTGCTGGGTTGTTTTGGCCAAGCTGGATCAGAAGCAGTGGAAACACYGCTGGATTACCGGCGGTGCAAACCCGGTACAAATCACTTTAACAAGAGTATGAAAAGTTGCTTGCTGCATTTGTACTGATATCAGTTGTCTTGTGAGTTCAATGGGACTTGGGTAGCATAAAAGGATGAAAGGAAGCTGTGTTTTTTTTGTAATGAATCCTATACCAGCTTTCTAATGCCCAAATAAAGAGCTTGTGTGTTTTGAGCAAGAAGGTAGTTTATTTACWCTCTTCTTTTTTTCTACCATCACTTGTTAGAACAAAATGAAAATGTGCCCATTTTGDGGGGAAATCTAAAAAAAAATGAAGGCAATGTAAAGCTTTAGGTGGAGCATTTCAGCTGTTGCCCTGAGGTAGCAGCATTTACAGAGATTAATCCTGCTCAACACATTGAGTTTCTTTCTGTTTATTTACAAARTTTAAGTTTTGAGAATTAACTTTTCCAGGTTAAGGAGAATTTGGGAGTTAAATGGTATGACTAAAAGGACAACTTTTTGTTCCTCATGCCATCTTTATCTTAGTGAAAACTTTTCAGATTCATGTCTTTTATAATATTAGATGTGGATAGAAAATGTGATGTAGCTTCATGAACAAAACCCCAGAGAAGGTGGGGTACTGCCCCATTCTGTGACCTGATTGTTCTAGATAATGCCAATTAAAGTTGATTGTGAACCCAAAGATACTTTACCTGGTCTCCTGAGGACTCTCTGATCAGTGCCTCATTTCTCTCCTCTCACCTCACAGGGGTGACTGGATTTGCACTTTTAATTCTCCCTTGCCAGGACAAGCTCTGGTTATCCTCATAGTGAATGCGGTTGCTCCCAGGACTGTTGCAGCTGGTGTGGACCAGAAAACCCCTCTGAAACCTGCCTAAAGGACAGGGAACAGACAGAAAAATTATCTTCTACTGCTGCCTGCTAAGAATGGAGGAGAGAAAACAAGGCCACATGGCTGAGCTGAAAATGTGAAGTTTTTGCAACTTCCCTTTCTCATCTGTTAGAACCAGAATGTCCCCATCCACAGCCCACAGCACCCAGCTCATGTCTGCAATCTCTCTGCAGCTGACCTCCTTGACCACCACCAGCTTTTTTCATAGGCTTGTTCTTCACTTCTGGCAATGCCATCCCCAGGCAACATTGTGGGTTTCAAGAGGAGGTTTAGCACAACAGATCTGTAAATTTAAGTCTGAAAGAACTTGATTTGTATCAAAACTGATCACTGCAGGTTTGCTGATGACCCCAGTCTGTGTGGTGGGGCTGATGCSCTGGAGGGCAGGGGTGCCATCCAGAGGGACCTGGACAACCTGGAGAGGTGGGGCTGTGCAAAACTCTGCATGTTCAACAAGGCCAAATGGAAGGTCCTGCACCTGGGCCAGGGCAATYCCAGACATGGATACAGKCTGGTCAAAGAATGGATTGAGAGCCGTCCTGGTGAGAAGGACTTGGGAATATTGCTGTATGAGAAGCTCAGCATGACCCAGCCATGAGCACTCCCAGCCCAGAGAGACAAACGTGTCCTGGGCTGCATCCAAAGCAGAGTGGGCAGCAGGGCCAGGGAGGGGATTGTGCCCCTCTGCTCTGCTCTGCTCTGCTCTGCTCTGCTCTCCTGAGACCCCAGCAGGAGTACTGCATGCAGCTCGGGGGAGCTTTCTCCCCAACAGGTGCTTGCAAAAACACACCCTGCACTCACACCCAGGCTCAGTGAGCTCATGTGCTCAGGGTACTCAAATCAGGCTCAAACATTTACGCTGCCTCACCTCTGCCACAGAAGTTAACGAACTTCTAGCATAAGCTATCAGCCTCAGCAGATTGTCAGTTTAAAAGGCTGGAAAATAATACCTTAAATGGTAACAGCATGATGTCGGGACTTACCAAAATACCATAAGTCACCAGGATCACGTCACAGCAATTGCAGAATCATTAATGGCACACTTTGCTCAACAAAAAACAGGTGAATGAAAAGAACTAGCCCTGGTTTCTAAAGGAAAAAGCCTTAATGATCCCATTTTGAGTCACCTTCATTCTTATAGTTTGAAAATAGACTCAAGAAAAATTTATAGAGACATTGCTTAAAAATAATTGAGTGTATAGAAGTCTTGTGGGAAGATGAAAGTTGGCTATAGGAAAGTTTTCAACTGTTTTTTCTACTAACAGCAGAGAAAAGGTAAACTTCAACTGCTATCCTTTTGGATCGCTGGCCATCAGGTGTCATCATGTGGGTAACCTCAAACCATGTAGTCTCATTGTGATAGTACAGGAACTGAAGTAGGTGTTCCAGGAATGCAGAGAAAATCGGAAGGCTGAGTGGGGTAAAGAGTAGAGGGAAAGTTAATTATTTTTAATACATTGAAGAATACAGGGCACAAGCCCATACAAAATCAGGCTTATTTCCTTTTTATATTGAATTTCTTTCAAATGCAAAATAATAGGTATCAGAAGCAAAGTTACAGTCCATCAGATGGTGCTCCAGTTGTAAGGCACTATATATAATGTGCAATGTCTGTAGCTTTTAGACTTTACCAGCACAGGTTTTTCTCACGTTGCTAAGTGTGAGCAGAAGTTACTATTTCGTGATATACTGCCAAGTGCTAACCTTTCCCAGGGTAGAAAATGCAGTTTTAAGGAAGACAAAATGCTACCGAAAGCTGATCGTATGTCTTTGAGGAAAAAAAAAAAAAAAAAATCCTACATGTTTCATTACACTCATCCCTCTGAAGGGCACAGTTCACCTTGAATATAGATGATGGAAGGCAAGATATCTCTTGTGGCAGTGGCGTTCTCTCTCTTCAGAGGACTGGGTGCTGTACAACGCATCTCCCAGAGCTTTCGAGAAAGGACCCAGCTACAGACTCTAGTCACTGCTGACTGCCCTTGCTCTGAGGGGAACCTGACAGCCTAAACAGATTCTGGGGAAAAGAAAAAAAAATCCGAACCGACTGTTAGGTTTATAATTGAAAAGGGAAGGTTGGAGGCTTAAGTTTCTGTCTCTCCAAGAATGTCACATGCTCCGCCTCTTTCTTGTGAAGGGAATAACTCTCTTATTGCCAAGAATTCTGTGTAAGATTTGAACATTCTGGCWTTCTTTTCTGTTAACTTTCCAGAGCTTTTAAATGGTTTGACCATTTCCAACACGCAGACAAGCTTCTGTATGTGTAAGTGGACTACTTAGGCACCAGAGCTGTGGCTAACACTTAATACTTCTGGCTGGGGAACCTGGCAGCAAAGAGCTGCACAGTTCTACATGTTCTTTATTTTTGCCAGTTTTATAATGCTCTTGTCTTGAAATATCCAATTGCTTTATTCATGCTTGTAAGATTTACCTTTCAGATACACCTTGCCTGGGCTGGATTAGGTGGTGCAGCACATGGATTTGAATTTGAAGGAGACTTGGATTAGACTTTTGAAACTAACCCGAAACTGTGTCATAAGAGTGGCAAATGGGAACTGGCATTCAGATTCATATTTACCAAAGTTACACAAATACATGTTCTCCTTTATGTCAGGTTTAAATACAAATGGTTTCCATAATTTTTAAGGAGACGGCTTTCAGAATAGAAATGGTGATGTCAGTGCCCAGCTGAGATGTGAGGAAGCTCAGGACTGTATCTCGTGCTCAAATCAGGCCTTTGAAAATATTGTGTGCTGTAATCCAAAAGTGTGTCCATACAATATATTCACCTATCTTCACTGATTATTCCAGCCTTTTATAGTCACTTTCATAGAATGACCACAAAACAGCTCTCAGTCTTCAGTAATTCTACAAGAGAAAATTGAGTCTCTCTTTGCAGTTTCAGAAAGTGCTGTCCCATCTGACTGTTTGGCCAGAACACCTGAAACATTCAAATTCCCTTAGTCTCTTTGCTGCAAATCCCACCCTCTCACTTAYAGCGCTGCCCTGCAAAACTCAGGCATGTAGACCAGTCACAAAATAAGACATAGGAAATAATCATGCCTAACTTCACTCTTTCTTTCTAGGCAGTCAACACTTGGGACTTTCGGACACTGTCACTAAAAAATTGTAAGAAATACTCTGTCTCTGGAGGCTGATTCTAAATGGCAGCACTTGCCAATGGACAAGAGAAAAGCCCTCATGTCTTGCTCATGTGCATTCTTTGTATCCTTAAAAAATKCAGTATCTCCTGATCCTTTAAATAAGAAATGACCTAATTCCTTTTAATGGGGTAATTAAGAACTCTAATGTTCCAGGTATAAATTCCTGTTACTACTGTGCATCTTAATTTACTACTCACATGTGAATCCCTTTGGGTTCCCAATTACTTTCTAGCAACAGCAACTGACTCTTGCAATTATTCCCACAGGTCTGACTTTGCAAAGGACACTGCAGTTTGCACCTTAGCTCCCTAATTAAAGACACAACGCTCAATAAACCTTGAGCAACTAGCAGTTGGGAGCGACGTTAGTCTCACCAAATCTGTGTTGTCACAGGTTTTGTTGCCTGATAACTGACCACAAGTGGGTCATGTGAGGTGTGCAGAATGAGTATTGAGGTCACATGCTGGTGAAGCTGAACCAGTGGGAACTCACTGAAAAACACCCTGGTGCAGACAGTGCCTTAACAAACACAATTTGCTGCGACTCAGCGCACAACATCTGAAGCACCACAGGTGCTGCAATTCCAGCTACCGGCTGGGGCATGAAATATCCGGTGAGACTGGTGGGAGAAGGAGGGATGGGTTTTAAAGTACTTGTCATCCATCTCCCTGTGCTGCTCTTCTCTCTGCAAAAGCAACTTTGCCATAAAACAGCTCTTTTCATTTTAATCAAAGTCCTGGTCTTGATGGGATTCCAAGAGTAGAAATTTAGCATAGCCAGGTTTATAAATTCTTTTATTATAGCAAAGCAAAAAAGTTTCATAACAATACTCATTCTGCCCTGTATGTTTATCATTCTCTTATCAAAGTGCGGGTCTCTGAAAAAAAGACAGAGAATTTCACAGATGTTCCCGCTAATGACACAAACACTGTAAGACTGATAATAAGAATGACTGCAGTTGAAAAGCAGTAYTGAACAAGCATCTTATTTAAGGATATTGTCCCTTGATGAGAAGTGCTCCTCATTATGTCAAGTAGGGAAAAAAATTATGTCCAACTATATCAGAATTGCTATCCTTCTTTGTCTACTTCATTTAAGCAGCAGCTTTCATTAATTAATTAACATTTAAGTATCAAGGAAAAGCAATGTTAATTATAAATAATCTGTAATTTTGATACTTCACCTATTTTGCATCAATCCCTTTACCTCATGATAACAGGACAGCCTAAGAAGGGCATTGCTATCTCAAAAGGAGGGTKCATTGAGCTCAGCAGCCCATCTCCAGCACTGGCCATTAGCAGTTTTCCAGGAAAGAATAACAATACAAGCACATCCCCCTGCCATGCCACAAGTCTCTCTCATCCTTCACTTATTTTCAGATGTGATTTGCTGAGAAACCTTCTGTCTTCTCAACCTTAATTCATCTAATGGAAAACAAAGTGTTTTTATCTAGTTTCCTTTGAGAAGCAGCTTCACACATCCAGTGCCTACTGAGAAAAAAAAATCTCCTTTCATTTGTTTTAAACTTGATTCCTTTGATATTCTGTGGTTTCTGTGCTGAAATAATTTTGTCCTTAGTTCCGTGGGAGTCTATATAATGGCTCTAGCTGAGATTTTCCACAGAAGAGCCCTGACAGTGCTCTGCTTTGTGCTGGTAGCTACAAAGGTGTTGATAACATGCCGGTGTTTTGGCCACTGCTCAGCAGGGCTGGCACAGCAGCAGTGCTGTCTCCCCAAAATTCTGCTCCCCATCAGTAGGCTGGGAGTGGGCAGGATCCTGGCAGGGCACACAGCTGGGACAGCTGACCTAAACTGGCCAAAGGGACAACCCACACCATGTGACATCAGCTCATATGACATCAAAAGCTAACTAAAGGAGGAGGAAGAGGGGGGGGCAAGGAGGAATGTTTGCCTTCTGGAGCTTGCTGAAGCCCCTGTAAGACTGCTTGGTGATGGGAAGGAGAAAATACTTTTGTTCTCTTTGCTTGTGTGCTTTAGTAAACTGTCTTATCTCAACCTACAAGTTGTTTCACATCTTATTTTCTCTCTCCCCTGTCTAGCTGAGAAAAGGGAATGATGGAGCAGCTTGATGGGCACCTGGCACTCAGCCAAACTCAAACTCAATCTTTAACAATGTATTTTCCTAGGCTCTGACACAAAATTCCTGGTTCTTTTACAGTGTCTTGTGTCTCTTTTACACAGACTTTCACACGAATAGTGTATGTCCTAGCTGATGTCCTCTTACACAGGTATGACACTGGAACAAAAGCTTACACCAGGGCAACAGAAAACCCAGCCTGAAAATTCTACCTTTGGTACCTGCTACCATTCCAACTGTTCCAGGTATTGATACATTTCAGTCATAGRACATGGTTTATTTGTTCATTCCCCTGTGTCTGGGACGGACCACGAGCAGGACTGTAGTGGACTGACACCAAAAACCAGCACACATCCAGCTGGTAGGGGCTTGTCCTTAGGTGGACTAACTTGCTAGGTTCAACCTTAAACACTCTCATCAGATGCCAGAGGTGACTTTTATTTCAGCACCTAATCACTGCAAAGAGAAATACAGCATTACAGTAAGAAAAACACCAAAAGGCTTTTATTCTTTAAACTCCAGGAATGAGGCTCCGTAATGAAATCCAAAGGTAAAATGACAAACAGAAATGAAAATGCTAAATCTCCAGATGGCAGTAAAGTTCATTCCATTTGAGCACCTGAGGCACAAAATGAAAAAGCAAAGATGGATATATCAAAAGATCACAGCAATTATCTCTTTACCTCAGAAAGGCTATTCATTAAAAGGTGGAACAATACATCTTTAACGGCAGAAATAACAAAACAGTCCCAAGCATGACACGAGCCAAGTAAGGAATAAATGAGAGAGAATTATGCCAAAAAATCTGTTTTGTGTCTGACTTGCAACAGGATTAATTGAAAGGACACTCACAGGAGCATTGCAGCAGATCTTTGGCTGTGCTGGGTGTCAGTGGCCACCAACACCTGCCCACCTGCTGTCTTTTTGCTCCGTACATTTTTCCCTGTCTACGTTTGGCAGATTGAAAGCGTGTTTTGTCCATAATGCAAGAACACAAAGCTGGCTTCCTCCACTGTGCCAGGTGCTGTATAGACGGACACACACAGTCCCACCTCTGTGGACCYTCAACTACAAACACCAGAGGACACAATAGAAACAGGGACAGCAAAGACAGACAGAGACAGCAGGGAGTGTGTGAAATAACAAGGACTTTTTCCCTGTGTCTCTGAAGCAGGGAACTGTTTGCAGGAGTGCCAAATACTGCTAACTGAAATGAACAGAAAGTTATTGTGTGGTAGAGGAAAGAGAGGAGAAAACATTTCATAGGTAATCAGCCCTCAGTCCATAGGTCCAGAGAGCTATGGAAAGTCCTGTCTTAGTTTGCTGAGGGGTTGTGCAATGTGAATAGTCTGCTGTGTTGCTCAGAATCGAGGATGTAACTGCCATGGTTTGACAGATACTCAGTCATGGCTCATCCTCCTTGTGCTGYTCTGCAGCAGCTGAACAGAGATCCTAGACGAGAGTTTGCTAACTGCCCACCAGCAACTGTTGCRTGATAACACATGCAGCTACCCAAGTTTATGCAGATACTCAGATTTATCTGACAGTTTTATAGCTGGAAGCACGATATACAGTAATTAAAATTAAAAATGTTTTGACAGTGAAACCCAATGGCTATATAAATTAGAATGCCGTAAAAAGCAATGATTTAAAAAAATACAGATCTATAGATAAATCAGAATGTTGCAACAGAGAGTATTTTAATAAGACTGTTAATGTAAACAGCTCTTAAATACAGGCTCAGATTCTGACTGGGAGAAGAGTAATCCTCAGAACTGCAGCCAAGAGAAACTGTGCGAGATYGAAGAGGAAAAAAAATCTTGCAAAACAAGGAGTGAAAGAAAATGCTAACCAAGGTCTTCAGAAAATTCACACCCAGGGCTGTGCAGCACTGTGATATGTCTATGCAGGCACAATCTGAAGTTAGTTATCTTTGATGGGACTCTTTGACCCACAGATGAAATACCCTACTTGGTCCCACATCCTGTTACACACATGCTACTGATCAAAATGTCAGGGATCATGCCTAAAGGTATTGAAGACAATGCTGCCACTCAATTTTACTCTGCCTTTTTCCAAGACAAATCAAGGAGCTGTTGATAGAGTGCATGATTCCTAAGAAGGAAAGGCACACAGCAATCCTAGATTGTGCCTAGATTGCACCATGGGGTGCTTTCTCTGATACGCCTCATGATGATGAAGTAATKCTGTTCAGTAGTAAGGACAATCATGGATACCTTTTAATTAATTAGAATATGAACAGTGGATTTAGTCAATCCTCATGATTCTTCCTTGTACTCTGAATAATAAAAATTGTTCTACTTTACTCACCAGCAACTGACCTGCAAATGCCAGATCTGCAACTGAAGCATCTGCAAGGTTGACATGTGGGCTGAAACCTGCCATTGGTTTTGTAGCTTGAAATACTGTGGAATGGCTAAGATGAAAGTGGAAAAGACTGGAATGCAAGAAAGCCTCTTACTGGGGCTTGATTTTGGCATGAAGACTTATGAGCTATATATACAAGCCTGCAGATTCTTATCTCTATGGATAGGAATGAACATACAGCTGGTCACTGTATCTGTGAAAAATTTTAGATACATGTAATACTATGGGTTTTTAAAAAGGTCGATGTCAAATATCTGCTGTGTATTGTATCAAACAAAAACCACATGAAGTGCATGAGATCTGCACTACTAAGTTCGAATGCCACTAAATCACCTGTAACAGTTTCGGGGAGTCATTTTTTAAACCACTGTTCAAATAATTCCAAGATTAAATTTCAAATGGAGCAGCATTAAAATACAAGATCCCCACTTGCAGAATGTTCTTCCAGAAATGCCTTTTCCCATTTGCAAAATACTTTTATCCAGCAAAAGTGTTTTAAAAAAAAAAAAAAAAAAAAAAAAAAAAAAAAAAAAATCCAAAACTTAAAAATAATTCTCTAGATAGGGATTACACACATCCCAGAAACCCAGAGGGCGAGAATATGCACACATCCCAGAAAGAGAGAGACTGGCATTTCAAGCTGTATAAAGTCAATAATGGGCTGATAATTCACTTGGCATTGAAAAATGTATATTTAGAAGCAACCCAAATGACTGAAAATTAAAGTGTTGAGAAGAAAAGTATGTGAAATAGACATAATGATAAGAGAAATGAAGTATAACACCTCCGACAACGAAAAAGAAATAATCAAGGCTTTTTGTTTATAGGTGGATGATTGTTGCTATGTTGCCATGGAAGGTTTTCCTTTAACCTAGCAAGCTAAAAGGAAAAAAAAAAATAATTTCATGAATCTGCCATCTGATTTTTTTTAAGTGCAGTTTTCTAAAACATTTTAAATACACTTAAGAATCTGACTCTAAATGTAAGGAACTTTCCAGAATAGATTCTGAAAAATCCTGTTAAAAGGGGCAGCCATCTTTTGGTACATAACTGAGGATAAAGTAACAATAAACTTGAAGACGAATCCCAGAGCAGATTGTTTGCCAAAGCATTCATTTGTAGGTATGTGATGCCCCAGTCTTATCAGCAAGAGTAACAGGATTTTGAGAAGTCTGGAGTATCCACAAATCTCAATGAAACTGACATAAAAAGTGGGTGTTTAGCATTTCAGAAAACTGGGTCATTTCTGCTTAATCATAACGAAGGTGGAAGGCTTACTCTTACATGCTACAGGACACATTAAACCCTGGAACTTGTGCCTGTTGCAGACTGATCTACAGTTCACGGTACATAAATTTTAYCGCATATCTGTGAAACAGAGTTGCATCTTAAACCTCTGCTTAGAGTTCAAAGTCACTTYCTTTGAACTCATACAGAGTAACTGCTTGGACCAGCCCTGGTATACTGAGAAATGTAAATTATGCCATTTGTGCCTTTGACCTCACACTAACCCGGAGGCTAAGAGTGCTCACATCTAGAGCGTTAAATTAGACACAAAACTTCCCTGTGGGGAAGATTTTCCTCCTAGRCAACAAATAGAAAACAGAGGTTTCTGCCTTGCCTTACCTTTCCTCACCTCACCTCACCTTGCCTTGCCCCATTGCATTTTGGTTTTTTACTGTAAACAGCATACACATCATCCCTCAGTTACTATTAGAATAGGCAGATAGGTCTCTTTCTCCCATGTGCATCCCAGATGCAGCAGAAAATAGTTGATAGCTCCATTGACTTAGCAGGGAAGGAGAAGTGCTGATGCTGGCTCAGCAAGAGGGACCTTCAAGAGTACCAGTGAGTTACTAAAGAGAGTACCAGTGAGTTACTAAAGAGTCCTATTTCGTGGTTTTTTCTATTTTATTCCTTGGAAACAAAGTGGAAAACCTTCAGGGGAAGTATTTACCACATCTGCTGTTCCCCCCCAGGGCTAGCTGAGTCCCACAGACAGCACAGGTCTCTCGGGGAGGCTGCAGGCGTGGCTGGCTCTGACAAGGCACAGCAGTGCCCTCAGACAGTGCTGGCACCCAGCAGTGGGGCCAACTGCAGCTGTGACACAGCGAGGACGGGTGACTGAGCCAAGGGCAGGGCAGGGCACACATGAGCCAGCAGGRAACAAAGCCTCATGGTAGATAGAGGGCTCTGAATGGGGACACCACACAGCCCAAATGCTGAGCCTCACCTGTGGGGCCACGTGGGCTTACTGAGCACCACAGATTGMTTTCCAGCTCCCAAGCCACATCTAGCTATAAGTATGCAAATATTTGTGAGAGGGGGATGTTTGCAAAATGCACTCTACGGTTGCCATATGTTACTAAAAGAATGGAAATTGAGGTGGCATGGGTGGGGGGAAGTTAATTAAATTGTTAGTAAATAGCTACTAATGTTTGCATTATAGTCATTTAAACTCAGTATGGTATGTGTCTTTTGTACCTCCTGCATCTGTTCTGATTTTCTATTCCATTGTAAATGTATACAACACTCTGAGATAAGGCAGTTTTTTCATCTTTGACAGGAAGACATTAAAAAGATAGTTGGTYTTTTAGAGTGTTATTTTGTTCTTATTAACATAAAATAGAAACTGGTTTGCTGCATAKAACTTGCCAGTATTCGAGTAAGGATTCTACATATGGACTGCTGCAACTTTTTAAGCGTGATTCATTTCACAATCAGTGGTAAGGGACTGCATTTTTTCAGATTTGGGGCATAGAGGAGGGCGGTATTTTAACTGCACATGAAAATTCCATTTTGCAACAGTGCGTTTATGCATAGTACTGAAAATAGAGAGAGAAAAAAAAAGACAGCCTTTGTTGCAGAGAACTTAAAACATTCTGCCATAGTGATGGGAGAAAGACAGACAGGCAAGAGCAATGAGATTTGAGACAGCCTGAACAAGCAATTCCAGGGAGCTGGGCAAATTATTCCAGCTCTTTTTTTAATGTGTTTTCTAGAACATAATTTTTTGATCACCAGAAAAACCCAAAAAACCTGAAGATGACTCAACATTATGCTTCAAAGAACTTCTTCAGAACTTTGYATGCAAGTTAGGAGGGATAAGCCTTTGCCTTTTTATGAAGAATTAAAACAAATGGGGCAGTCTAAAAAACATTTTTCTGAATGAAGAGTAGGTGAAGAGGAGAGTAGGACAGTACTGMGTAGATGCCCTTCAAATTATAAACCCTTGAAATAGTCGCCTTTTTGCTTTTCACTCTGGACACTGCCAAAGATGACATGTTAGGGGAGGGAAGAGGGCCTGAGAAGGTACTTTGGGATACCTGACTCAGATGTGTGAAGGAGTGACAAGGGAACAGCCTCCAGGGAATGARGCCTTCACTGCTCTGTGACACTGAGTGGAGAGAGAAAACACACAGCTCTCAGCAGCCCATTGTGCTCTTGGTGACACTGGTGGTGACCCACAGATGGCCTTGGAGGGTGCAGTGAAATCAGCCCCATGCACGTGTCTTCCAGGGGGCTTCCAGTGGGTTCCCTGCAACTGCAGCTCTGAAGTACAGCCAGACCATTATCCACACTTTTTCTGGTCTGGAGAATATGGGTCTGGGCCAAACCACCAGSCATTACACTAATTTTGCAATATCCAGTTTAAGACACTTCATAATAAACTGAGTGCTCATCTGCAGAAGGCAGCCCTCGGGGGACATTTCAGAGTGAGCAGGACAGAAACTYAAGCCACTTCAGAACCACTGCAAAAGTCCTGGGAAGGAACTTCAAAATATTAACTGTTCATCCTCATTTGTGAATTTTCTGTTAAATCAGGCATCTTTAGGATTTTCACTTTTTGCTAGTGTGATAGGAAACCTTTTTGTATGTGTGTTTAGAAACCATGTGAGCTTTCACACCTGCACGTAAAACAAAATAAATTTTGTTACTACTTTGAACCATATAGCCACTTCTATTAAAAGTGGCATGCAAAATCTTCTATTAAAAGTGGCACACTATCTCGGGTGTGCCACAGATTAGTCATACTTTTTTCCAAGGAAGATTATAAATAGTCTTTAGGAGGGAAACAGAGAGTATTTTGCAAATGAGTCCAGATGGAAAACTAACAGATGGCCTAGTGCTGTATTTTGTAYGCTCAACTCCATATTTAAATTAAAAATTTTCATAATTAAGATGAAGGTCTGTAACAACACTAGCTACTTTTCCTGTGGCAGCATCATATATCATGTATCACAGGTGTGAACTGCAGACTTTTCATAAAATAGTGGTAAGACATATATACAAATCTTGCTACTCCATTTATTTAAAATGGAGGTGGGATAAAATGTAATTAATGAAAATTAAAGAATAAGAAAAATGAAAACCTTTCATATGGACATATGCCATATAGTAAAGATGTCTGCCACCATCTGGCCTTTTTTCCCCTGCAAACTGAATGACCCAYGACCCTTCTTGGAGGGGAGAGGAGAAGGATCACATTTGTTACATGTCTTCAGCCAAGGATCAGAATGCCCATAGATTGTCTTATTGCATTATCTGAATGAAATGGGTTCTTGAATTTCAATAATTAGAAGATCTGGAGTAGGTAATCTGGGAAGCGAATCAAAAGCCGTGACTTACAGGTCAGTATCTTCCCTAAAATGGCACGTGTGTGCATGCAGATGTTACTGCCAGAGATGGCTGCCAGTGCAAGAGCTGGACCTGGCACCAGGTGTGACAGTTCAGGGGACAGAGCGGGCAGAGAGGGGCTCCTTCCTCAGCATCAGCCCCAGCTGTGCTCCCTCCCACCACAGCACTGSTGCAGAGTGAGAGACATCCAGCAATTGCATTCACACCCAACAGCCTCTCTACATATTTGGCATTATTTTCACGCCACCTGTGAGAAGGCAAGAGCTGCTCATTTTGGAGCGGTCTGCAAACAGAGTCCATTGAAGTCAGTGACAAGTTACACCGGTTTTTGGGACACCCATGGTTCTGGAAGAGAAAAAATGRCCTCAAAGGGCTTCTGTCTTCCTGCTGTGCTCCCTGAGATGTTTTCTTCAGTTGACCCAAGCCCAAAGCCATCTGTAACCTTGTGGCAAGAGGGTCTGCCTCTGTACAAGACAGAAACGCTACACAAATCTACCTGCCAGGAAATCTTTAGTATCAGCAGGGTTCAATAGAATGACTCTACCAAGAGACCTCAGGCTGCAAGTCAGCAACTCAGCGGGCTTACAAATCATTCACAGTGGTAGAAAATATGTGTTTTGCTATCAGATAGCTTCTTCTATTGCTCTCACAGTCATAACATTTCAGTGCCTTACCACAGCACATTAAATACTGTGACTCATAACTATCATCTGCCTCATTTTCCAGCTCATCCTTCCCCCATGGAGGGAATTTGATGTACAGCAGAGTGTCTTGTTTTGGTAGGGTAAATACAATTTTTTTCACGTTTCTGTGTGTACATTAGCAAAGGAAAACCTGAAGATGCATGCCCTGAGTTGGAGGAGAGCAGGGGATGTTTGAGGCTGTCATTTTCACCTGTGGGAAGACATGGAGTACAGGTACAGGTTAGCTCCAGGGATGGCAAGCTTGCTCTTTTTGAGAACAAAGTCTTTTTGGGGCAAAGGCACCCAATTTAGAAATTTTTTATTCTTGATTATCCACTCTGAAAACAGACAGTTCCAAGGTGTTCATGTCGTTATTTGTAAAACCAAGGAAGAGGCTGAATCCTTCCTACGGAGTGCTGCTATAACACTGTCAGTCTCTGCTCTTCTGGAATTTTCTGTGTAGGTTTGACATTTCTGGAGGCCAATCTTAAAGAGAAATGCTCACTCATTAAAYTCTTCCTCCCTGCTTTTCCTCACGTGCGCAGCACTGAGCGGTGGCTGCAGAGACATCTGCTGGTTGTTAGACTTTCTGAGCATGTATTAATTATAAGGAAGACAGAAAATGTCTCAAGTAACATTTAAATTCTTTCATAACTGTCTCTGTTTCCTAAAATTTGTTAAATTCAGATTGGCCTGATTGATGTAAGGGAGGAATAATCTGTTTTTGTGGTCAGATTTAGTAAGCCTTTAGAGTAGCAGGAAATCTTGTTTGAATGATAGCTCTGACTTTAGGGATTGAGGTTTTGGCATTAATATTATCAGAGTTAGGTTTGTTTGGATACGTTGAGTCCCACTTTCTACAGGGCATCCCCTAACATCTTGCCTATATCCCTAATCATGTTTTGTTTTTACTTCTACACTGCAAATACAAATTCTTYAAAGGGAAGAATATTCTTTATCCATTGGTGAACTATTTGGAAAAGAGACAGTGCCATGAAGGTAGTTATACCTTCCACTTAAATAATTTCTATGGCTTGCAATGCTGTATGTTTGTGTTTGGGATAAATGGACTTCCAGTTCTTGCAATAAGGCACWACTCCCCATACACTGACACTGCCAAAGTTTAAACCAATTTCACCTTAAACTCCAAGGTTGTTACCTAATTTACATCATTCTGAAGACCTGGTAATCCAAGTCACTGAAACACCRGTTTGATAATACAGCAACATACAATGTAATCTGGACTTTTAGGGCAGATGAATTTGACTGTGAATCAGTTCCGCACAGAGGTTTGCCTCTTCTGTTCTTAATTACACCTGTGCAAACATCCATTTGTTTACCATTGCCAAAAATATTGTGTGAGCTATTTGCATTCCCAGAAAACACATTTCCATACTGAGCACTTCTCTGAGAAGGAAAACATCTCAGCCATTAATTAAAATGTGACACAAAATAGTTAATATTCTCTTAGTTGAACTTACCTGAATTTTCACCCTATAGTTCTAAAGAAACTGTAAGTGTATAGCAGATTTATGTAGCAAACTGCTGCAGGTGTAGCAGACTTAAAGATGCAGCTGCTTCTGAAGGATGAAAGGAAACACATTTATTTTTCACTTGAGTTTGCTTTGTAAATATTTACTGTGCTTGGTTAYTGTATGAATTCCAGAAACCTTTAAGATCCTGCTATGCACATTAATCCATGACTTTATCCCCACAAGGACAAGATGATGAGATATTTCCTCATGCACACTTCTTCATCTGGGAAAAAACACACAGCATGGATGAGTGTTCAATTGGGTTTACAAATGGAAAGTACAAAATAAAATCATTTTGTTTTTTCCTTTGTTTGAATAAGCACCATTTTACTTTTGCCTTAGTAAACGCTAATCTTGACCTATGAATGGTTTTCTACTTGATTTTGTCCCCCTTCCCTGCTCTGCTGAGGAAGGCCGTGATAGAGCAGTTTGGTGTATTTAGCACAGTCACATTTCATGGAAAGCTTGTAAATAAAAGGSTGGAGTTCAATGTAACTCTTCTGCAGGTGGAAAAGCTGCAGAGCAAGTCCAAGGGCTCCACCAGCTGTGGAGCAGCCCTGTGGCACAAGGCAGGCACAGCAGACAGACTCCAGCTGCCCGAGCCATGCACAGCCCTGCTCTGCCTCCCTGCCCTCAACAGCCACAGGGTGGGGAACCATGGCATGTGGGTTTGGGGCTCAAAACGTCGAAACAACCTTTGGGCTCAAGGGACTGGATGAGGGCACACTGCTGAAGGCCACCAACATAACACAAAACCACTGATAGCAGAGAAAGAAGAAAGGRAATGTAAAAATCTAAGGCATGTGAAGGAACTTGTGATTGAATTTACAATTAACTTAGCTCTCATTAAACCAAGGAAAACAATATTAATGGCTGAAGTGGGTGAACCTCCTGCCCCAGAATAGAGGTTTATTCCAACCTAAATGATTCTGTGATTCTRTATAAGCACAAAGACTCTCAACAGTTCTGCAGTGATAAAGTATCAGTCCATTGCYGAGGTGACCTATCCAGAAGATGGGCTATGCCTGTCAGGTAARAACAACAGATATGTCTTTTTCTCCTGTCCCATCCTCTTCATGGCTGCWAAAGTATGGCTTTTGTGTGACTGCTGTTGTAAGTAAAATTACTCAACTCTTTAAATAGGACTCCAGCTCAAAGGAAGCTGAGCAATATTGCCATTAAGATCCAGACTTTTTGATCTGATTCAAAAATCCAGATCTTTGCCCTTGGCTGACACTGCTTTAACTCTGGCTCTCCCAGAGCAGGCTGAAGCAGAGGTTAATAGCCATGGGGATATCTGTGCTGTGGGAACTTGTCYACCTCAGTCTTCAGAGCAGACTCATGTGACAGAGCTTTTTTCTCAAGTACTGCTTAGACCAGGAGCTAGATTTAGATGCTTACCATGTCAGATGCAAAACAGTGTTTTGGGAAATGTGTGCTGGGGCATTGTAAATCCCCATCACTGATTAATGGCATTAGCTGGCATTTCCCCAGCTAAATTCAGAAATGGCTCTTCTAGGGCAGGTGTTCAAATACTCACTCTCACAGAGACTCTCCTGCTGCCAACAGACCCTTCAGGTGGAAAACTTCTGGAGTGACAAATGAATATGTGAGGAAAAGGCTGGGGACAGCTGCAGATTTTAGAGTAGTGACCCCATCACAATTGCACAGATGGAAGCAGTTGCAGAGTGGCAGAGAGACCAGATATGGCAAATTTAATCATGGGAGAGACGTAAGGCTCAACAGCAGGTGAAAAGACCTGGGGAAGAACCATTTCCTTATTTTTAACCTTGGGATGTCCTTTCTCAAAGTGCTTCTCAGTTGATTCAGTTCACAAGTAATGCAATGGTTGTTTTCAGTCATGATCCTTTTCCTGGAGTTCTTCACTGGAAAAAAAGTTCAGTTGCTACTAAACCTGGAATTGTGGCCTTGATCTGGGAAGAGGATGAAAATGAGGATGACAGGGGAATTGTTTCATGACTGGAAGAAAACAGATCTCTGAAGCACACTCTGATTCACTCCTTTTCTCTTAAGCTCGCATGCCCTAACCAAGCCCCACTGTCCATTTAAGAAAGCAAATCTGTCATATTGGTCATCATGTTTTCTTGTGAGGAGAATTTTGTTCACACACAGAGCCTGCAYGCTGATTCTCTTCCTTAAAGATATTGTTTTGTACTTTTTTGTCCAGGGCATGAGCATGTCCAGGGGTATCTTCAATCACCAAACCTTGAATGAGTGGTTCATTATCAAATTAAAAGTACATTCACTACAGTCAGATGAGAAGTGTGAGTGGATTGTTTCACATTACAACATATAACACAGATGTTTGTTAGGGGAACCACGAGACTACATCTTTTGTTTATACATCTGAGAAAAGTGTGGTTATTTCCAACATCTGTTCYCTGTTTAATGTGATCTCCTTCCGCTAATGTGGGAGTTTCTGATGCTTGCTGAAAACAGACTGGGGTTTTTTTTAAATATTTTTTTAAAACTTTCTTCCAAGCATGGCTCTACCTGAATAATTTTGTTACAGGAACTGAAGTCAACTGCCTGTCTTCAGGAGGAATTTATATGAGAATACGTGATAGTGAGAGAGTTTATRGCTTAAAGTTTTCTTGCCACCCAGACACTGCAGGCATTGCTTACAGTGGAAACTCTGACAAATCCTTAACAAGCAAGTCACTGAGACTGAAAGTGCCACAGCTGCRAGGAGAAACACTGGCTAAGTCCAGCATTTCTAAATGCTCTAAAATGATATGACATGCAAAATAAGGCACAGGATAATTTATGCATCAAGCATTCCCCTTGCTTAACAAGGATGCAATGAATATCCAAGACAGTGCAAGGTTTTATCACAGGCTATGATACTAATGGAGCAAACTTCAGCAGGGGAGCTGAGAGCTGTTTGGTTTCCTGAAGCTGAACAATGAATCAGTAGAAATGTGACAGGCCTACTGCAWCCAGGAAATGAGGGTTCCAGAGGAAACTTCTCCTGTGGATATAGTATACAAATCTTTTTCAGATTCTTAGAGCAGAACAAAACATTCTCTCCTGATGTTATGGGAGAAAATAAATCCCCTGAGTTAGATCCTGAAGTCCATTTTGCTTAGTGTTTGGGAATCTGCCTGGASTAGGAAAGGCTAACTAAAAAAGGGCTAATAGGACAGCAGGATTTTAATCAATTTTCAGCAACGTGATGTTGAGGATTATCGTAAGTATGTGAAAAGATTCTTGACTACCTTGGCCTGGGACCAACAGCTAAATGAACAGCACTGGCACCAGAGGTCATGTCCTCTTTCCAAGGGCTTGGGGAATGCACACACACAGGCTTTCACATTGCATGAGACAGTGCATTCCTGGGCTGCTGACTAAAGGTTCCATGAGAAGAGAGCTGAGGTCTCCACAAAACTCATGTGGCATGACTCGGGCTGCCCACTTGACTGAGGTTGCTATCACCCCTCTACCTGCCTGCACTGCTGTGCTCCCACAGCCTGCCTGGCCAGGGTATCCTCAGAGGGCAAATCCATGCCTGTTCCATGTTGGCCCTACCCCCCTTCTCCTATTTGTGGTGGGTTGGCTGGCTATTCAGCAAGAGCAAATAAGCAGGGTGATATTTCTGTGAAATAACACTGCTCTAAAGATACCACATTTTACTCTTGCTTCAAGCCACATTTTTGGTATTGTCTTTGTTGCACACAGCTCCACCCCATGCCTGAAGGAAGTCCTGTCCTGACCTCCTCTGTAGTGCAAGGCTGTGGGGAACAGACATATAGCAGGCTGAATAAAGGTCTGGGTGGCTAACACCTTGGTAGGGTTACTGGATTCCCCAGTTTTCTGCAGTTTCTGTAACTTCCCAGTTTTCTGTAACTCCCAGTTTCCTGTAACTGCATTTCTGCAGTTACAGAAATGCAAAGACTTACATGGTTTGTAATGGGGTTTTTCAGCTCTGCTTCTGCAATAGATGTGTAATTGAATAATATTCCTGGTGYATTAGATAATTACAGCTCTTTGCCATAAAGATGTCTTAACTTTTTCCAGGTATCTGAGATAGACATTGTCGATAATCTTTCCACAAACAGSTCTTAAATCAGATCTGCAGAAACAGTTTTCTAAGTCTTGTGTCATAGCAGGGTGTTGGAGCTTATAACAGGTAGAGGCCAAATAAACAGGAGCAAGCTGTTACCGTGTCTTTTTTAGGATATTTTCATACMGTTGCTATTCAGGGTTTTAAAATCCGCCATTTTTTGTTTTCCTTAGAATTGACCTTTCAATAAAGAAAATGGGGACGGTCCTTATTCCTGCCTTGGGCAGCACTGCCTCTCTCTGGGGYCATGTGCTGCTGGAGAGGGAGCTGGGCACCAGCTCCATGTTCCTTAATTTTCCCTTGTTCCCATAGTGTGTTACGAAGGAGCACAGCTGCCTGCAAAGCACTGTTATTATCCTGCTGCAATCGAAAAGGTTCAATGTTTGAAGCTGGAAAAAAGCAGCCACCCCTGGCTTCCCATTGATCCTTGAGCCTTCTGCTTTGCCTGTGTGTTACTTTGTGATTTTGCAGTGTTTCTTGACCAAATTTACCAAACACCTAAATAAGGAGCAGCCAGGCCATCCCTTTTTGAAGGCTTTTATTCCTACTCTGGCAGTAGAGRCCTTCCAGTTACCAAAGGGATGTTCTTCCCGCTGTCCCTGAAAGTTAGTGCACTGAATCATCATTACAATGGGGTCTGTATTTTAGGGCAGGAGATGCTGACAAGAACATCAGCTTTAGGAGAAAGCAGTGAAAGGACAGTATCCTGCTCAAAATTAGGCTTGTTTGCACAACACAAGGGGAAAACTCATTAAAAAAATAGTGAGCACAGCTGGTGCTAAACCACTCTRGCGTGTCTCTTTGTCTTTCTGGTGGAAACTGCTCATTTTAGGGAGCCGCAGTGCAGTCACACTGTGCACTGCAGTGCCCTTCTCCTTGTGCAGATGCACATGTGTGCCAAGCCCTCACTACTGCCAAGCAGAACAGACACAGCTGACCTCTTCCATCTTCCTGCAGTGCTCCGGTTTTCCTTGGGATTGAGAATTTTCCCCTCTTTTTTTCCCCCTCTTCTCATACTTCTGGCACTGAACCGTCTCTCAGGATCTCTAGGTTTCAGCTTCCTCAGCTGATTGTTCCTTTTAACATTATTTTCTAYGTGTTGTAAGAGTTGTATTCCGTTTTTCTTGTTTTCAAGGCTCCTGCCACTCCCTCTTGTTCCGAGCTCCCATAGCTCTTCTCTGCTCTTTGTTCTCTTTCAACATTCTTCCATTGAAGAGGAGTGGCTCTGACCTTCTCTCCATTTCTCTGTCTCACTACTTTTATTCCCTTTCTGGCATCAGGTCTAAAACATACCAACTGAACAAAGTGCCTCAGCTTTGGCAAATTTAGCSATGCAGAGAAATCCAACAAACAAATAAAATCATCCTGGTTGTTTTCTCTTCTTCCTCATCTTTTTTTTTTTTTTTCCTGACTTAAGTAAAAACACTGTTGATATAACACAGCTACAACTGAAAATGGCTTTTATTCTGAAGGAGGAAAATGTGTGGATGTCTGTGCAACAGGCTGAGTGCAGAGACATGGAAGAAAATCAAGCCATTAAGGACAGAAAATGTTTGAGCCAATCTGATTGTAGCTTTTGATTTCTGGACCTTTTCTTTGCCTTTCTTCTTTTGTTTTTTTGGGTCTTTTTTTTTTTTGTCTTTTTTATGCATGTGTGTTGGTTTTTTTTCAGGGCGCCTGTTCATTTGTGTTTGGTTTTGGTTTTGGTTTTTGTGGTGGTTTTGGGGGGCTCTTGGGGGTATTTTGTTTTTTTGAGTTGGTTTAGGTTTCTAGAGGGTTTTCTTTGTTTGCAGATGTTTTTTGTGGTGGTTTTGGGGGGCTCTTGGGGGTATTTTGTTTTTTTGAGTTGGTTTAGGTTTCTAGAGGGTTTTCTTTGTTTGCAGATGTTTTTTCTTTATTCCTAAGTAATAAAGAAATGCTGAAAATCTACCTTTATAGGGAAACAAAAATGCTGATCACATCTACACTAGCTCTCAAAAGCAAAGTAGCAATAGTGAAACAAAATTATTTTTTAACCCCATCTTTCTTCTGCATTTATTAATCAGCAGATGTATAAATTCAGCATTGGGCATTGAAAGAGGCATTTMAAAATTCTTTTCCTCCCTACTTTATCACATACTTTGAAGTTGAACAAACTATAATGAGCAAACTAAAACTGCTTTTAGTGAAAGGAGTTTTTTCTTCAGTTGGTAAATGAATGCACTAGTTCACATTTGACAGATCATTTTATTTGTAAGATTTTGAAATACACTTTGTAGCCATATACAAATTCATTTTTTCCCCACAAAGAATTTGATCCAACTGTCTGTTTGTTGATCATCCCTTTCTAGTGGATCAACAGCAAGAAGTACAGGAAAAGAAATCCATTTTCTTACTCAGGAAGTAGGAAAGAACAGCAAACTATGCACAGCACTGCTAAATATCCAGGTATTAATGAACACAGCCATGAAAGGCCACTTCCAAAAAAACATAATCTGTGTAGGAAAGTAAATTTAACAGAATCACTGGGTAATTTAAGAACAATATTTACACCTTCTTTTCTTTTTCACCCTGCTTTAGTCTACATGACATGATCTTTCCTCTGATCTGCTGCCCATCTCTGCTGGACCTCCCTTGTTTATTATAAGGCAAACTTTCCAGGATGGTGTTCTTGGACAGAAAACAGAAAAAGTCTTCTTTGTATAATAAAAACACTGTGAGGGAGTCATTTATTGGATTGGCATGTTGTTGGTTTTGCTGCTGGAATGGCAGATTTACAGGCTTTTGCCACGTAGGTATTTACTGCTGGGATGAGGGAGGAAACTGATTCATAAACATCTTGGAGACGGAATAAAGGCAAAAGAAGTGCTCAGGTCATTCAAGCAGCTTGTGTTTGCAGAGTGTAATAGAAGGTGCTCAGCGTAAGACAAATACTTTTCTTGGCCAGCTGCACCAGAATCTGCAAAATTAATGTTATTAACTATTATCTCTTGTATGACAGAGGTATAGAAAAACCATGCTATCCTCAGTGAGCTGCTTTGTCTGAAATTTATCCTTCCCAGAAAGATCCTTSTGATTACGAAATTAAAAATAAGTGCCAGCCAAAGTGTAATTGAGACCATGTCCCACTGCCCAGCCAAAAGTGTTATTGAGCATAATTAACTCTCTTTTTGAGAGGCACAAAGATCCCCGTATCAAGTTGCTTACCCCCTCCAAATACTAGTTTGAGAGATGGGATTAGGACAGTAACAATAGGAAGCCATCAAAGTCTGTGTCTGATCCTCACTTCACGCTTGAGAGTCTTCTTGGGCCACACTCCTCACACAACAAGATGAGAGACCCTGGACTGCACAAAAAGTAGAGCACAGCCCTTTCTTCCAGCAATCTGACCAAGCAGAGGGGAGAAGGGTTTTGATGTAGCTTTAGTTCTACACAGGCACAGCTGCTTAGCATACAAGTACTAACACATCTAAATGCAGGAATCTAGATATTTTGTCAGCAAACATAAACACCTCCAAATATTGCCCTGTGTTTCTACCAGGAAGATGCCGAAGTTCACAGCTACATGTTACATTTTGATTCTCAAAGCCTTTGTAGTAGAACTCATTATTAYGACAGCAGATGTGACCACCAGAGGAAAAAGAAAGAAACTGAAAAATATTCCTTATTGCTTAATTTTTAAAATTGTGATGTCCCCACAAACAGGCGTCTCAACTAGTATGATTGAGTGCAGTATTATAAATATTGATAAATGCTTTGATGAGTGCCCATCACTGAACATTATTTTATACCATCAGGAGAATAGCCCTCCCTGCAGATAAGCATCAGCAAGGTGCTTTTGCAGTGGCTCTCTCAAGAAACAGCTCAAGCTCATAGGTATTTATTCAGAAGACTGTGTACAGTACTTCTATTTATTCAGAAGACTGTGTACAGTATGCTTGTTTTGTATTTAGTCTCCGACCAATGTTCACCTTCAGCCTTTTTTTTGCCCTGATGTAATCCTGATGTAATCGCAAGGATTATAATTTCTATTTACTTTGCCAAAACTCCTCTGCAATAATAAGTTATTCAGTTTTTGCAGAACGCTAAAACGTTGATAAACAAAATCCATTCCTGCAGAACCTAATCTTCCACTGTTTTTGTTTGAAAGTTTCTGTGTTCCAGATTTTCCTACACTTGTACTAATATAAGAGAACAAACACACCTTTTAAATAAAGGATTTCTTCCCACCCACCACTGCAAGTATGTTTCTAATTTGTTCCTTTCCTCTCTGATATTGTAAAAATAACCTCTTCACGCTGGCTTCACCAGGGTATGGCAGCGTTATCCCCATCATCCACATGGGTAAGGTTCACATGCCAGAAGCCAAGATTCCACAGAAGTGGTATTTTAGTGTTCCACACCTAATTTCAGCTTTGAAATCCAGTACTTGTGCAGCCTTGACAAGTGGTAAAGTCACTGTTGAAATGTGATCTGTGCAGCTCATGTTCTCTCTTGGTGTCTGAGATCTGACAGGTGTGAACTGACACCAGACAGGTTGTCTGAACTCCTCAAACAACCTCTTCTTTCAGACTGAAGCATCTCGAAAGAGCCCCACTTTGTGCAAGATCTTGATCAGATGATTTTCAAAAGCGAATTCCAGAATCTGAATACATTCCAAGGACAATACCATGTTCTTGTGGTAGGCAGGATTGTGGTATCATGCTACTCTTCTGCCAGTGTGCCACCAAAGCAGCCTAAGATGACAAAGCTATACTGAAACCAGCAGCAGTAGAGAGTTTTATCTGTGTAACTCCAGCACCTTCTGTTCACTGTAGGATGTTTATTCAATTTATTTATTTACTTTATTTAATTCAGTCCTCCTTTCAAAGAGCACCTCATACTGTGGAAAGCAAAAAAAAAAAAAAAATATTCCTTATAGATCATCAATGGCATCTATGGCCTCCCCAAAACCAGTGTATCATTAAAAATGTACCAGTCAAGATTTGCAGCCACTGTCTGTGGTGTATGAAATGCAACCTGCATTTACTATAATGACTTTGAGGAAACCTGTTCATCACCYGTTGTGTGACAGTCATGTAAAAGTGAAAGAGAATGCAAGGAGAGAATTTTCCCCATTGGTCTTGCYTCAAATCATTCCTCTCAAATCCCCAACAGACCAAAACAAGAGAGAGTCAACATGAACTGTTTTCAGAACCCTTTGGATGTAAGTTTTCCAGCTGGAGTGATAATTTGTTTTCCTTCAGGCAGAATGTATCATTCACAATTCCCAACACAAGTGTATTTTCTAATTCTCTTTTAAAGGGAAAAATATRCCAATTAACTCAGTTTGTGCTATGCTGGGTCTTTATTAATGAGTAGAAACAGGTAGTTCAATGCCTGGCTTTTATGTAAAAAAATGAATGTTGGACTCAAAATCACATTATCAAGGTTCTTGAGCTCTGCCCACAGGTCGGCTACTCTGCCCCAAAAAATATCTCTTGTCCCTACTGTTGGCATAAAAATAATGCTCGTACTGCCGGCTGAGCTATTGCAGAGATGTAAGGCATGATTTTGTATAAAGGTGCCTCTTTTGACTGTAAAGCTTGATGTGCTCCATCCAAGCTCCTGGAAGCAGGAGGGTGGTGTGGCAATGTCAGTGAGAAGTGCATGAGCACCAATGTTATCTCACATGTCCATCAGGAGCTTCCAGGAGCAGATGGGTGCTCACATCACCCAAAACGTGCGTGTCCTGAGCTAAATCCAGCTCATCACTCCCACCCGACACTGCATTCCAGCACACAGCGATGAGTCAAGGTGCTGTGCTGCTGTGCCAGCCACAGGGGTTGAGTCTCTAAACCTGTGCCCAAAGGGCTCCCACTCCCCTTCACAATTCCATCTGAMTCAACCTGAGAATGTCTGAGGGATAGGCAGGCAGTTTCCCTTTTTGCTTTTGTAGAGTTTGACCTGTTTTTCTTGATGCTGGCTTGGCATCCTTTCTTTCCGTCTCAACTCTGCAAGGCTCCTGCTTGTTTTCAGAACACTCCTGAGAATCTGAAGTTCTGCCAAGCAATTTGATGTGAAGATAACTGAGGCGGCACTTGGTCATTATTAGACTATAAAAAAAAGCCTTACAATAGACAAGGACTGACCAAGGCAATCTTGTTCTGTTATTTCTTGGCCCACAGCAAGTGGAAGCTCACCCTTGTCCTGCCTATCCCTTTTCTCCAGCAYACACAGAGCGGCTGCCAGACATACAAACCCAGAACTCTTTAATGTAAACTTTTCTCAAGGGAATTCATCTGTGCAAAAAGTCACTGTGKAAGTACATGTATTCCCATGCAGCTTCCGCACTGTTGATCTCTTGGAAAAAAAAATCAAAAAGAGGAAGTAAAGAGGATAATTGGGGGAGTTGTTTAAGCTTGACTGAAAGGATTCTAAAGGTCTGTGTCAGGCACTCCATTTGGATGGCAGATACTTACATGGTTATGAAATGGCTGCAAATATTTTGTTTTGAAGGCCCTGGCCTTTGTCTGGAATACAGATGAATACTGAAGCCATATTAAATTCCTCCATCTATGGAAAGGACTAGAAAGAGGCTGGGTTGCAGTGTAGGTGTATGCTTTTGMTAAAGTTTGGCCTTTAAAACAGCTCTCTCCATTAGAAAAGAGTGGGTGGCAAAAGAAAGGAAAATCATGGACTTCTGAATTAATGTTAAGAAAAACTAAATGAGGAGGTTGCAGGCTCCTGATGAAAACTGATGCACAAAGCTGTGTCTGCATGTCTGAAATCCGCATGCATGGCTGTWTTGAAGGGTGCAATCAAGGGAGGCGTAGTCATTCGTGGTCTGTTTGGCTGCAATGCTCCACCCCAGTCCTGCCCATCTGCAGCAGTGGGAAGAGCCTGTGCTGTGTTTGCTGCAAATCACTAACTCAGAGTGCCCAGGGGCAACCACAGAAGGACAGAACAAGAAAGGCACTGGAATAAGGGAGCACTTCTTGCTCCCTGCCATAGCGTGGCACAATGGGGCGCACCAGCACGGCTGGCTCCTCCCCTGGCTGGACAAGTCCTGCCCAGTGATCTGATGTCCTTCAAATGCCCTCTAGTGGCTGTGGCTCTGCCTGGTCTCCACATCCCCGTGGTGCAGCTGAGGAAAGCCACTTTGCATGCACATGTAAAGTGTAACCTGAAAGCACGTGAGTGGAAAATGTGTAGTGCTCACTGGAAGCCCCCAGCTCTCCCATTTCTGGTGCTGCTGCACAAAAGGAGCATCCAAGAGGGGAACTTCTGCTCCACTAAGCAGAAGAGCTAGGTTGGGAAGGAACTGRCATTCCAGCACTGATGGATGCTCAGTGGGCCCTCCAGTCTTCACATAAGGTGCACAGCTGTTTTAAAGACCRCTGCCTGAGGGAAAAGTTTCTCTTCTGAATCTCTGCTTAAAAGGAGACATTGCACTCCAGGCACCAGGGAAACAGCTGAGGCTCCCTGAGACAACATGGTCGGAATCCAGTGAGTAAAGGATCCTAATACAAATATCTGTGGCATYTGCCACAGACTGAAAAAAGTCTTTGGACACTGAGGTTCTATCGTTAAAGTAAAATTGGGAAATCTTCTGCAAGGAGTACASTTTGTTGAAGGAATTTGAGGCACAATATGAGCTGCATATTTACTTGCAGGAGACAGAARGTTCCCTTCCCTGTCATCAGGCAGCACAAGGCTCCCTGGTTTCTGAGGTCTCCAATATGCCTGTGCATTTTGCACTTTGAGGTGAGGGCTTTGTCTGACCTGAATATGAAGGTTTTTAGCTTCTGCTACAAAAGATCATGAGAAGTCAAATTGCTGTGACAGTGAGAATCAACACAACTGACAGGGAAGTCAATTGGAACCCCTCTGATATTCCCTCTAGATTTTTTTCATCCCCAGTATTTTGTTCTTTATTATTACACAGCTGCTACTTTTGCTTTTCAGCTGCTATTTTTGCTTTGCAGACCAGTATTTACTGGCTGCTCTACGGTTGCCTCTTGCTTAGACAATCTTTGGGAGCAGCACAGCACCTGCTTGATGTGCCTGTGACTGCAGCGTGCTTTTGTAATGCTGGGTTTGGCATTGCTAGCTTCTCACACCTGCTGCAGACCTCCCTAAATTATTTGTCAAGTCATTGCAAACTTGTGTGTGAAGCAAGGAAGTTACAGAAATACTGCTTCACATCCTGGTTCTCTGCAGCTGTATTAACAGTGTAAAGTATTTGGGGCAGGGATCCCCTCCTAGGGCATTTGTTCAGCCTGTGGCACAATGACATCCAGGAGATCTAGTATTTTATTGCCCAGAAAAGCAGAGAGGAAAAAAAAGGCACTGCATCCTTATGGGAAGACTGCCCTGATCTATGCTGTGTGTGGATGTGCAAATTACAACAGATGATGCACTTCGCAATTATGTTCTTTGCATACATAAGCAGGAACGACGGCTCCCAGGCTGCCAATATCTCTCTCGATTCTCACCAAACGGCTGCATGTCACATGGCCACACAGCAAGGGGGATCAAGGAAATGAGAGGAAACAATGACAGAGGAGGAGGCTTCAAATTGGGAGATACATACCTCTCCAGCAGGGAAACGAACAGCATCTTTTWWWWWAAAAAAAAAATACTGAAATTCACCTACTTTTCAGGCCTTTTCTTCTTTGAAGTAGTTTGTTTTGAKCATTTGAGCCAGCATACTGGCTCTGAGAGATGAAAATTGTCTTCAGCTAACCATGCCTGAGTGCACAGCCTGAACCTGTCTGTGTGGTGGGCTGCTTCTTTAATCAACTCAATTTTCTGCCCTTCTCTCTCTATATCCTTGATCTGCACATAAGAGAAGAATAATTCCTCTCCCCTCACCCCCCCCCAAAAAAAAAAAAACCCCACAAAATGAAACAAAAAACCCCCACAAAACCAAAAAACCCAACCCAACCCAACCAACCAACAAAAAACCCAAAAAAACAAAAAAAAACCCAAAAAACAAAACAAACAAACAAACAAAAAAAACACAAACCAAAAAAAACCCAAACAAACCCAACACAAACAAACAAAAGACTCAATAACTGAAATAAAAGGAAACTCTGGTTCTTCTGGTAGACCACCTTAATTCTGAGAATTTCTGTGATTCATTCCATATTCTGAATTGCATCTGTCTGCTTACACAAGAATGATGCAGGACGGGAGGCACTAGGGCAGAAGATGTGACCTTTCCCCATGGTGGCTGTACATTGAGCACGTCCTACAAGCTCCCAGCAAGTTTGAGAGAGAGTGTAAGAGCTGTGCATGGTTTAGGACCTCCRTGGCTGATTTCTCGTAGCCAGAGTTACTCCTGGCCTTAGAAARCTTCACAGTGACATGCTGATGGAAGGAAGACTGCCGTTTCTACAAGCGTTGATAACCAGATAAGGTTTCACATCACCTGCCACACAATCTCCCCTGAATTGTGGCGTCTGCTGTCTTTTCTGCTTTTCTGCAGACTTCAGGAGAAAGAAACTCTTGACTTCATCTGCATGTGAAAATAGGTTTGAGACCTCCAAACTCAGACATTTGGAAGATGACATAATTAGACATGAGTCAGCATGATTGGCAGGTCAAAGCATAATGCTGGCTCTTGCAGCTCAAAAGCGCATGGTAAATTGGCAGAACTGTGAAGCTCACCATGCTGTAGTCTGTGTCGTGCATTTCTTGATATCCCATCTTTGTAAAATAACCAGAACAATTATTTGATAGTTCMGATTTTTCAGACTACATCAGGGCTCAGAAAAGGTGAAAGAAGGCAGAAATGGAGGTGACCTGGTCTTCTGACAGGTRGCCAATGAAACAATGACACCAGGTGTAAAGTCACTTAAGGCAAGCTCTTGAAGTAACACAGCCTGTTGGTGGGGCTGAGCTCTGTTTAAAAACTGGGACAGAATTTTTGCAATGGAAACAGCTGGATACTGAGTGCTTTCAAAAATCTGGCTCTTGYTTAGCTGCCTCCATGGGAACTGAGCTTAACTGAAAACCTGGCCCTGACTGGGCATGCTGAGCACTTTAAAATGGGCCCTTGTGGTCTTTTGACATTTCGGCTGATGGCATTCTGCAAATGACWGAGATCTCCTTACTGAAGTACTACTGTTCTGTTTTCCATGTTTTTTTGTTGTTGCTTTCTTTTTCAGCTGACACCAACATCAGTGCCTGGCAGTCTGTTCCAGGCTCTGTGAGCTTGTGTGGTTACAGCCTGCTAATTCCTTTGCTTACATGCCAAAAGCCAGAAGCACCTATCCGTCACCATGCTATTTGTTGCTTTTAAATCCCAGCCTGAATGAGGTTGTGCAGACTAATGCTAAAATTCAAGCCTTGTCTCCAGGAGGAAAACTGACCATCAAAAGCCTCAGCCAAATCTTGGAACCCTGTCGTACTCACTGTTGTGCAAATAAAGCCTGTATGTTCCCTGCAGAATAAACAGATAACATTGACATGCAGCAGAAAGAGAAATAGAAGCTATGAAGTGTTGAAGCCACTTAGATAAGGTTGCACAAAGCATGGATAGCCAAGGTGGGGACAGTATTAGATCAAATTTCTCTGTGTTCCAAAAACACAGCTGGACAAGTGCTTGGTGCATACCATTAGTAAGCAGGGAAAGGTTATTAATAATTCCTGATAACAATGAGATGGGGGATTTCAAATGTAGGCAGAGAAGCATGTGTTAAAAGTCTTTTATAAGGCTGCACCCAGTTATTTAGCATGGGTGGCTGCCAGTTGACAAGTGAGCTGTTTTGATAGCTTGCTGTGATGCTCTCATGGGAATGGGAGAGGTGTCTGGACAGAATATCTCCAACACTCATGTCAGCTACACACTGCTGGGAAGTGGTGATGATTGGCACTGTGTAGTACATTAGTGCATTTGGATGCTCTTGCCTGCAGCATGGGAACGTGTAGGCACCAGCAGTGCTAGCTACATGATTATGATGTGACTTTAGGGCATAGTAGAAAATCGGTGGAAACAAGCTGTTGAGTGGTTTTAGCAGTTCTGATTCCAAAGGGCCAAGGCAATGCAGCAGGCAGCAGGCTAAATCTGTCTTTCCATGAAACCCTGCTTTTGTATAGGCAAGGAGTCATTTACTGTTTCTCTGAGGCTGAAGAGTGATGGTAAACAGAGACTCAATGCCAGCTGGAGTGTATGTAGATAATTCTGCTTTCATATGAAAGGTATGAGGCAGGTCTGAAACACTTGACTCTCTGGGTAGAGCACAAATSTCCCTGCTGCTCACTTCCTGTTGGCTTGCTGCACCTGAGAATGTCTCCTCATGGGCAGTAAAATCAAATCTAAGTGTTTGGCAAAAGCCAGGAGAGATACTCCTCCTGCTCTGTGAATGCTCCTGCWCCTCCTGATTCTGTGGATTTCTTGCCGCACCACTTGGGGTCTGTTCAGAAGACAGCAGTCAGCTTCTGCTTACCCCATACCTAAACAGACTTCATTCCTGTGGTAACACTGCCTTCACATTTGCATGTGAAGTATGATTTGCACTGCACTGAATACTRTTTAGATTGGCTATTGTGTGATAAAATCATTCTGTCGGGTTGGGGGAGTAAGGGAGGGAAATCCTATCTTGTTGTTTTGCTTCTGCTGTCTGAGTCCTGACGGGTTTGTAAAAAAAACTTAAAAGTTTGTAACAGAGATAGGAGAGGGAGGACCAGCACCGATTGCTGCTAGGGAATAGAGTCTTTTGTTGGCTAAACTTCATAATGAATTATACACTCTTTTTCCCACAATAAAGACCATAGTGCCTTTTGATGTTACATCTGTGACCACAAACTCCAGTGCAGAACACGTCTCTCCTCTTCCCTCTGAGTGATTGCAAGGACAGGGTGCACCCTCCACAGGTGCAGATGGTGTCTGAGTGGCTTTTTGGGGTCTGCACCATGCCCTCTGTCAGGAGTTGAACCTAATACTTTAAAAATGGAGCTCTTTCTGTATAAGACACTGAATTTACTATCTCTTTGATATATACTTGTATAGAGTTACCAAATGTTTTATTTTTGAGTGAATCCTAACAAACGCCTGACAGAGATTAGAAGCTGAGCTCTAAAACCAGGAATTTTCTGATGAAAGTTTTACTGTGGGTTGTTTGGTTCCAATACAAAGATTTCTCCTTCTGTTTCTTCAGTAGCTCTAAGGTAAGGGGAGGAATGTGCTCCCTGATGTGCATTCTTTCCTGCTGCTATTCCTGACTGTGCATGGTGTGCTTGTCATAGTGACCTGCCCACGGTGTTAGTCRGTGAATAGTCTGTTATGGAAGATTAAACAGATTTCTCTCTAGAGAGAGAACAATAATCTTGTGATCATGGTGGTTGTTTGTTTTTCTTTTTTTTCCTAAACAGTTTCACAATACTGAAGTTTCATGTCTTAAGCACAGATCCATAAAGCTCAAAACAAGAATTTGGTTTTATGCAACTTACTGATACAGCAAGAGGTCCACTTGTGAAGGTGAAAACACTAAGATTTACTGCATTTATAGTGGAGAAATATGGCAGTGTGACATGAAACCCAGTGATATCTCTCAGGCACAAACATTGGCCTCGTGCTTCATCTTCATGCCTTCATTATGCAGTAGCCATTAGATATTTACACAAGAGATYTGAGAGCTCACTCAATAGATTTTGTTAGGGTAAATGCAAGAGCTTCCCTCAGAGGACTAAGAAGGAGCAAACATCCTCCARTTAGAGGAAGCTACTGGAACAAATGATGRAAAAATGAGTCCCTTCATCTTGAGAAGATTTACCACTCCCAGCCATGTGACRKCTGACGATGAAATTTTTCTTATCCYACTCATTTTGCTTTTCCACCTRTAGTTTTGTGCATRTGAAGATAATGGCCATCTAACAGCCCTCAGAGCACAGCTCTTTGCACTGATCCATGTTCAGCCCTGCATCTGCACAGCTCACATCCACCAAGGGACTCCACTCCAGCTCTCTCAGAGCGCTGCACCTGAGGCGAGAGGTGGCAGCCTGCACACAACTTCAGCCTGCAARCTGCTGGTGAAGGATGCTGTTGGACACCACATGAGCTGCAAGTGACGCTGTGAGGAGAATGCCTGCCCCATAAAAGCCCCAGAAGCCATCTGTGTRCTCCCCTCCCTGCACTGCCCTCATACACAAACACACCGCTGCTGTTTCATCCATGGTGAGAGGCTCCAGTGTTACACACTGAGTTCAAACCAGACCCASCAGTGTCGCACAGAGAGTGAGAGAGACGGTGCAAGGGTGATAGCAGGTCTTCAACTTAAAAGCTGCATTTAAAAAATGTTAAGAAAGTCCTTAGCAAGCTGCTACAGTGTCCTCATGAAGACTGTGGCAATTTAGAATTAATCTTTCTTTGAAACAGGTAAGTATTTTCCACCAAAGCATCAAAACTTGAATGTAAACTAGTCAGTAGGTGGAATGATTTGTTTTAATGACATCTCTGTTTTCCCTGTTTTCCCCTCTCAGGATATAGTTAGCACAGAGAAAAATTGTTCATCCAAGAATCAGCCATGTCACTTCTCTTACAGAAATTAAAATTTCTGTCCCTACAGTGTAAAAAAATGAGAGAAGGAAGTGCAGAATCTTGGATTTTCATCTCAAATCACATGAAGATATTAGGAACTATACTGCAAAATCATTGGGACTGGAAACACACAAGAGCATTCTCCACAGTAGAACTCACCAACTGATAACCTTTCTTCACCTGAGATGCAATAAAACAGCAAAAAGATGGCTTTGTCAATAAGCAAAATGATAACAAATATGTCCATGTACTGAATTGACAGCAAAAATGAGGCTTTTGCATATACAATAAAGTAGACGTACATTGCAATTTATCTCTCTACACTGTTACTGCTCAGGGAAATGTACTTATATTTAATCCAGCTCTGATGCAAATGACAGGCATTCTGCAGCTGTCAGTGATGTTATGTACTGTAAACTTCAAACATCCATTGTAAAACTMTGCTCATTATAAGAAGTAAAGTAYGGTACCTGAATTTTAACTGAAGTATTAATAATAAAAATGGATTACATGCATCCTGTTTGCAGAGTGATTATTCTGAGGAAGAAATTGATTTCAGATTATACCTCATTGACTGAATGCAGGTATTTGCATGCAGTGTCTCTGACCTGAGAAAAAGGTCAGAAATTTTATAAGCTTTATAAGGAGAAATAAAAGGTTCTTTTATCTTCAGCTATATTTAAGTAAAATTCTATTGTCTGTATTATTTCTTAGAAAAAGAAGAATCTCAGAAAAATTCAATAAAATTTATTGAATCAGAARTCTGTATAATCATAAATTTCTCTACCCTTGAACATGATCCATTTTTCAAATGTGTATCATTGAGGCTATGCTGATAGGGCTGTTAATGAAAACCCTGACTGTGTAATGGGCACACATTTAGATGATGCAGAAGTGTTTAACTTTACAGCAAGCTTCAGAGGTAGGCTGCTTGAACTGCTTAACTTTTGTATGTGCGGAAAATGTATGAAACATTTCACCTTTGCCTCTGTGGAATTCTGGGCCTCTATCTACATGAAAGCCATGGGCACTGTGTGCCAGACAAGATTTGTACATGTCCCAGTGCTGGCAGCCTGATTTCGTAAAATCACAGAATGATTTTGGTTGGCWAATCCCAAGAAAGATTAAAGTTCATCTAGTTCCAATCCCCCTGCCGTGGGCAGGGACACCTTCCACCAGATCAGCTTTCTCAGGGTCCCATCCTACTGCACCTTGAACACTTCCAGGGATGGGGCACCTGCAACTTCTGGGCATTTTTTTCCAGTGCCTCACTACTCTCACAGTAAGAAATTGCTTCCTAATAATCTAATCTACATCTACCTCTTCCACTTTAAAGCCTTTCTCCTACTATTAATATTACCACGCCTTTTTACAAAGTTCCTCTCTGGCTTTCTTGTATCCTCTTTCCTTCAGCCTCTCCTTTGAAGAGCCCTCTTGTCTAGACAAAAGTGTAGAAACACTGTGTTCTACCCAGGAATCATGCTGGATCAGGACAAAGAGCATCTTAACAGTACAATTTCAAGGGGAATGTACCCTGAAGCCTTGAATGTTCCCTTGGCAAAGCTTCAAAAGCTAGAAATATAAACCACAAAAACTGTCTGTAACAACAGCTGATTTCAAGGATCTCCTATCACACCCCACACGTCCCTCCCCCACCTCTCTCCAGATCAAAATTCCATTGAATTCAATAATGACATTTCTTATGGAAGGTGTTTTGGACTGTTTGTAAACTTAACCCTGAATGTGGCTCAAATCWGGACCATTTTACCCAGGGTCAGGAACAGTGTGAAGACTTTCCTTCATCTCCTTGAAAAGGACTGTTCACATCTGAAAGAGCAAATCCATTGAAAGCAGGAGGGAAAAGTACAATTCCAGTGTTCACTGCCTCCCAAACAAGTGAGATGGAGCTGGCAGACGATGGTGGGACTGTTCATCCCGTGGCCAGTGCCTCATATGCAGTCTGCGAGCGGGCCAGTATCCATGGCAATGGCAATGGGCACCTCAGCTTCTAACTTTTCAACATGCAGAAAAGTCAATGACATTATTTCATCCTTGATATAATGGTTCCTTAGTTGCACACTGACAGCTAACAAACAATAAGCTTTGGGTCAGGTATTTCCTGGCAGCTAATGGCCACCTGTGCTAAAAGCTGTCAGTTGCTGCAGTAATTCTTTAAATGATAGAAAATGGCCCTTACGTCAGTCATTATGGCATCAATACAAAAGTTTTGTTTCAAGTGCAATCAGCTTTATGACACTCTAATGCCACCTCCAAGGGAAAACGGGAGTTGCCTAGTAAGTAGAGAAATGCAGAGTACACAGCCAAACCTTGGTACTTGCAGAGAAAAGACCCAATTTTGTGAACTGCCAAAAGCCAGTGGAAGTGAAAAATAGTATTATCTGTCTAGACAGAATGCACTTTACAACTTACACATCCTTTACAACTTACACGTTTCCTGAGGAGCCAGGGGAAGAAGGGAACACAGGACCCCATTTCAACACTTAATACATTKATTCCACTTGTACAAAACTATGGATAAAGTATGCTCCTTACCAGGATATGAGAAGCCATAAATAACCAAAAGCCTTCCCTACAGGCAGTGTATGATRTTGGTAAGAGCCCACGCATGAAGTTCTAGTCAGAAGATGTTAAAATGACAAAAGTTTTAGTGTTCACATCTGCCTGAACCACGTGTTTCTGGGTGTGCCATTTGTAGTGATAACATCTCATAGTAACMCCAAGCTTGGTACACATCAAAGGGAATCTATTCACAAGTTTTACTACGTGCCTAATATTCTCTCTCTCATGCAATCTATAACTGGCAATTGRTTTGTACACATATGAGAATTTGTCATAAAGAAGGACAGGAAGAAGTGCAGGAAGATATCCTTTCCTCTTCAAACACCTTTTTTCTGCCTTGGTGAAGAAAACTTTGCAATTAAATTGAGCTGTATATTTCATATAGGCACCGTGTGATGTAACAATGAGCCCTGACTAACCAGAAGGTCAGAAAAGAGGATCGTAAACACCTCTCCAGCAATTAAAAAATCTATGTGTTCAGTGTTGCTATTGAATTCAGAAGTTGCCCATGCAATGTGGATCAGATACTGGGGTGACAGTACTTCATGTGACCTCTATAGCTCTTTGACAATTAGCAGATGGTTTGCATAGCTGACAGAACAGATAGGGGTAGCCACCGGGTCTGGCGTGTGGATGCTCCCTGAGCTGAGTGCTGGAGGAGCTCTCCCAACTAGGGCAGCCAGTGATTTCCAGCAGTAGCTTCCAAAGAGACATCTCCCACCAGAAACATCCACTCTTACATGTCCTTGTGTTCCCAGGAACAGCCAGCAGCAAAGCAGGGCACAGCTGGGCAGATGTGCTGTGCAAAGGAAACAGAAAGGCAATTCACTTATTTCTCATTTGCCTGAATCTGCGTCCCTTCAAAACAAAAAAAGCCCACAGAGATACTTTTCCACAAATAGAGAGAGTGCTGATTATTTATGTTAATAAGCTGGTGTCTTCAGGCAGCAACTGAAGGGCATGGAATTCAATGGGAATTTTATACCTAATACCATCAGCCTAGGATACTACCATTGTGCCCTACCTGTACAGCATAATATTTATCATTTATATGCACATGTGAAAGAAAGAAGGAGGTCCAGCAAGGATACGAGTCAAGAAGGTTGGAGAAGACAATCATATTGGCAATACCACCGCACCTCAGGCTTCTTCCCATAGTTCTGTTTCCTTTTGTATAATTTGAGCAAGAGCTTTCACTATTTATCCAAAGGTGAAATAGTAGGCAAAACTTTCCATCCCTGAAAGTTTTGGAGGAGCAAAGGAGGGATCTTTACTTTTGTGTATAGAATGGCAGGTTAGGAAAAAAAAAAAAAAAAAAAAAGATGACCATGGGAGAAAAAAGGAACAGAATGATGAGGTAGCCACATTGGCTAATGGAAAACCGCAGGTAATTTGAGAAGAATATCATTACATCAGGCAAATTAAAAGACTGAACTTGCAAATAGAAGCCAATAAAATGACAGTGATGAAAGAATTTTAAAATAACATAAATGAAAAAACAGAGGTCSATGGAAGCAAAATATTGCTTTCATCACCTAGCATAAAACATGTATCAATGCGTCAATAAAGGGACAAAGGGTAGAATAATTACATCACACCATAATTTTAAATGAATCAGAGAACTCTTGCAGCAAATTCATATACATATGGACATATAGTATGTGTGTGTGTGTAAAAAATATGTGYAAATTCACTCCCACTCAGAAATTCTTGTCAGATTTACCAAATTCTGCAGAATTGCCTCAGAATTCTGTCTTGTCCTTACTAACAGTGTCTCTAATGCTTTGTTTCTGAGGTGAAAATGGAAAGGCGAAGAGTATGTGAATCATCATGTCTTTCGGAGTCTGCTGACTCATCATGTCTTTCGGAGCCTGAAGAAAACACTAGAAACTAGCTGAATCCTGACATCTGAMCTTAACAGTCTGCAACCTATTAAACAATAAGTACAATATAAAATTAAATAAAATACCACATTATTAGGAGATTTGCTGAATGTGTAGTTAAAATACTGAAGAATTTCTGTATCTGCCACAGTGCTTTGCAAACTCCAGAAAACTTTCTGTGAAGACAGAACAGGTTGCAAGTGGAACAAATTTGAGACCTGGCTGCTTACCAGACAAAGGTTGGCAATTTTTGTCATTGTGCAATGTAGAATCTTCGTGTAGAAGGAAAAAATCTGTGAAAAATATCTTGAAAAATATGGTCACAGACATCCACAAACTCAYGTTCCTTGTGTCCTCCCGGGTGATGCACCAGATACTTTTGCAGAGAGACTTTGAAATACAGAAAAAACTTACTCATATGTGACATCTGGTTTTGTTTCCTTCAGAAAAAAAGGATTTGAAAGGTCATCTAATGGAGGCATACGTCATCCCACTGACAAATAAAATGATTGAAGCAAATTACAACAGTTATTATAAAAGTGAGGGGTGAAGAAGTGCCAACGTAATGTAAAAGGCTTACGGGCAAATTATTCAAAAGAGAAATTTTGACAGAAAAACGAACTATGGAAGGAACATAAAGTGCCAGCTTTCTGAAACTCTAAAGACCTATTTATTTTTGAGCACAGATTAGGATTAATGTTTTACAAATGGAAGAAGGAATACACAGTTTCTCTTTCTAAYTTTTTTTTTCAGGGAAAACCACTGAAAATCAAAGTAAGCATTGATTTTAAAGCAAAATGGTGCTCCAGACAAACTCAGCATATGGAATTGTATATTCTCCAAAGCAACTCCAAAGCTTTATCCACCTCTGAACTAAACAAAGGTCAGGTGATGCAAAAGTTCTTCTCATGAACATCCTACAAATGTACTTATCCAAGGAGAAGGAAATGAGTGCACCTGCAAAAATGTAATTCTTGCAGTTGAGACATTTGGGTTTATTCCATGTGAAGACAGGGATTGCTGGGCCATCTGTGCTGTACAAATAAAAATCAGTCCTRAAGTGGATGAATCCTACAACACCTTTAAAAAATAAAGGGTTTTTTTTTTATTCTTTGGAGACCAAAACTGGCCTCAAGTTGTAGTACCTAATGAACATCATCCACTACCTAATAGGCAAAAATGTGAATGAGTCTAGAATCCTTCAAATCCCTGTGCACTGTTTCTAGTGGCAAGAACATCCTCCTTCTCTCATATCACTGATAGCACCAATTTCACAAAGAAAAGTAAGTAATGAGTCMTTTTGAACAGCAGGTAATGACAGTATTGGCCTTTATTCTCACTTATGCCAAAACCTCTTTCCACACCAACCTGGGAGACTAGAGAGTCCTAAAAGCAGCACTTTACCAGGTGCTGAGCAACCTTAATGAACATGAAAATCAAACCCATTACTTGAGAGAGGGTGTGATAAAGTGCCAGTAGTCCTCACACAGCTCCCCACTCACCAGGAGACAGAAAGAGACTCATCAAAGTAACTAGGAAAGGAAATCATTCCATTAGCTGCAGGAATCAGGCAAAACCACTTCCAAGAAAGGTGGCACTGTGTACTTGGAAGGAAGGAGAGCCTCTCTCCCACTCTGCAGTGGCTTTTGCAGACAGTAAAAGGCTGTGAAAAAAAAAAAAAAGAAAAAAATAAAGAATAAAGGAAAGACAAGGTCTTTCTAAAGCTTGAGCACTGGTCATCTGAAGGATCCACTAACTCTGCAACATAGTGCATTGAGCAGATGAGTGCAGCTAAATATGTCTGGAGAGACAGCAGAGGAGAAGATAAAAGAGAAACAGAGAAGACAAAAGCTGAGAAAATATTGCTAGAGTAAAGCTAGAGGGGAGAAAGAATCAAAAATAAAAGGGYRAAAAATGAAAATAAGAGAAGCCAARACTATAAACAAATAACCCAACAGACTTAAACCAGATGTTTCTAATCGGAGTTTGGGCTGCAATGCAGTGCAGATCTGAGCCTAAGAGAAAACAGAAAACAAAACACATGGGGATACTTACTCTTTCAATTCATCCTTACTTTTTACATGTCTGATTTTACTTCTAAAAAGGGAAACTCTCTGGCTGGAAAAAGCCTTAAACTTTCCCTTGCTGTAGCCACTTACTTTCTCATCTCCAATTCCCACTATTGGACTGTCTTCACTTTGACTATTGATATTATCTCTATCATCAAGCAGCTGCATTGAGTGCTTCACCTGGGCACAGTGGGATTTGGGGCCTGTCATTGGGGAGCAAAGGATGGTAGTGACACCCCAAAATCGGCAGKGATCTCAGAGGAATAGTTCCTGTAAGAAGGGCACACGGGCATCCCGCATCCCTTGCACAGCAACGCTTTAGTTATGCCTTTCACAGAGTACTGGGGCAGTAATCTCGGGCAGCTTCAGCAATGCTTTACCAACCTGCTGAGTGCAGGATGGCTTCCCTGAAGCTCTGCTGGTGTCTGCAGCCTCCACTGAATCAAGACTGGCTCCAGTGATGCTTCCACAGCCCATTTCACTKCTCCACTCTACCTACAGAGCAGAAGGTCAGCTCAGTCTGGCAGCTTCCTCCAGAATGGATGTTCCCAGTCTCCGTCTGGGAAAYCGTCCATGCCTGACCTTGGACAATGTGCAGCACTCTTCTCCTGTGCAGGTTTCCAAACTGTGCCATGGCTTTTACTGTGTGAGTGATACGCCCCACCCTTGTAAAGGACAAGCATTTCACAGACCATCTGTCTATGGTCTACTCATGACATACCATGTTCCTGGCAAAACCACAGCTCCCATTATGTTTCAGCTCCTTTCCCCTCAGATTCAGTAAGGCACTGAAGTGTGTGATGTCAAAATCTTGATACAATAGGAAGGGATAGAAAAGGCTGCAAGCTGCAGGGGAAATATACATGTTTGTGAAATGGTAGCAGCTATTGTTTTGCATAATGCCTACCCAAACCCAAATTGATGCAGCAGATGGAGGAAGGGAAAACAGGTTACATGCCTGCAGTGTGAGTGTATGACAGACTTTGCTCTGCCAACTACCTAAATGACTTGCCATGCCTCTGTTAGAGCAGTTTCCAAGAGGATGTGAAACTGCAGTTTAGATTGTGATTTATGTGTGGTTTTCATGTCAGAAGAGCGTGTTGAAGCACAAGTTTAGCTGTGGGTACCAGACCCTGGGTTATAAAATAATTATTTTGTAAAAGGTGAAATATTTATGATTAGAATATAGATAACAAACAGTAAGCCTTGATCAGAATCTCCTAGAAAGAAGCACGTTGAAAWATCACATTTTTATAATCATGTTATTTGCCACTCTGTGACTTTAAAACAGAGAAATTTCAAATAATTTTTTTCTGCTTTATCTACTTCCAAATTAGTTTTACCATTTGCTATTTTATGACTTCACATTCTCAGCTTTCCCATCAGCATTTGTGAGACTGTGGTATCTTAATTTTGCTAGTGTATACTTAAGATCAGATCTAGGAACTTAGAAGCTACATGCTGAGTTCCCCCAACATGTGCCTCTTAAGAACTGTGCTGGGACCACTGAACCTGAACAGTAACAAGTCAATCCTGCTTTCTTTTCTACTAGGAATCCTGGACTGGATCTGAAGAAATAACATTTCTGAAATATGCAGAGTTTATAACCAAAGCTAGATTTTTCTGTAAAGTATACATGATCCATGGATCTGTACCTGTTTCACTGCAGCCTGCACAAAAGAAAAAATTCCTACAGTATTTTTTATTACAAATAAATTGYTACTTCAGCAAGCTTATTAATTTCAAAGACAGATAAAATATCAATAAGGGGAAAAACTGAGTGAGACAGGCTGAGATTCAGAGTTTACAGTATACTGGCCTAATTACACTAACACACTKATGGTTTACACCTGACAGAGCTTGTAGCTAAGCATATACAACAAACCCTGTTTAAAGCTGTGAGGCCCTAACTAGCCAAGAGCCAAGTGGTTTCAAAGTTGTCTTGCTGAATATTTTGTAAAAAAAACTCACTCATTTCAAATCTAGACAAGTCTATATATGGCTAATTTATGCAAGRAGACAATTATCTTATCCCACCTTGAATTTCTACTCCCCAGGAGWCACAGACCCTTTCCAGGGTCCTGTACCCTTCTCCACCCCCACGCTGTGCCCCTGTCCTTGCTGACCAGCACGATGCACTAACAGGGAGGGGTGTCCCATCCTCACCTAAGTGGTGGCACTGCAGACACAGGGATGCAGCTGCAGGACCAGAGCCTCAGCTCCAACCCCTGCGTCATACCTGCTTTTTATGGCCCAGAACAAGGACCTGCAAACTCCATGATGGACATGCTAAGGCTCCTTTTCTGAGTTGTTAAGATATTTCTGCTTCTCATGCTGAAAGCAGCTTCATAGGTAAATGTGCTTGTCATCCCACCCCACAACATGCACGTCAGCRTGTTCATACAGGAACCGTGTGATGGAGCAAGGAGAGGAAGGTTGCTTTAACTTGTCCCAGTACCTTTCAGTTGTTCTGGTGAATTTTGGAAGTAGCAAAACAATTTCACCTCTTTCACCTGCACCTAAAGCAATCTRCTATTAATTTAAGTTATACAGTCCTTTTGTGAGATTATTCGAACAATTACAAAGWAGTCTGTGCTTGCCTGGAGTCCAAATCACCGACTAGCAGTGAAATGGGTGTTTGGTAGGTGCCACTGCCAGCCTCATCACTGTGTGCCCACAGCAGCCTCCCCATAGCCACATGGCTCAAGGACTCGGTGCTTTCCCACCTGCTTGCTCACCACCATCATTTCCTCCTCCATTTCTAGATCTCTGCAGCCAATCCACACTACCTGACAGCAAAGATGACAAATTACCACCATGGGATGAGGGGCTCAGGCATTTCATCAAGACTGGTAGTACACGATGGTCTCTTCCCATCTCTGGTATTTCCCTCTCATTACTGTTGCCTTCACCGATCCCTTCCATGTCTGCCCTTTCATCTGCACTGTGGTCAGCCTTTGCTGACGTGGTACCAGCCATATCCCTTGTGAAGCCAGCTCACCAGATGAATAACCTTTCCTCTCAATATGTCCTTGTCAGGGATTTTAAATTCAAATTAAGTACACCTTCAACAGTTTTCCCACCTGTAAGAGAATGCTCTCCAGTGCTGTGGCACCAGCCAGGGGGTTGGTATACAACTATAAGGAAGCAATTCATCCTAATTCTGACCCCTTGAAAACACTRCTCCTGTTTTCACAGTGTGTCACATTTAGCTCCTCCATGTGTGTTTTGAAGATCTCCTCATAAATTAAGAAATATAAAATTAAACCTCTGGGRTTAATGCCTCCTGCTTTTGCAGTCCTCCAGCTGCAGTATTGCCACTGCAAATCTGTTGGTCACACTTCTTTGTTCCCACACATTAACTCAGCAGCAACACCAGAGCCAAATGGAGCTTTTCCATTCATGTGGTTTCTGTGGTCTGATACCTGCCAAGCATTTGACCACAGATCTTTGGCTTGTGTCCACAGCCTCCAGGACCCTAAGATGGTTTTCATCAGCTTCTAGCTGAGGCTGCAGCAGCTTAGCTGCCAGGCAACATGCACTTAGGTCACTGAGACCATCGGCACATTACATTCAGGCTGGATCTCCAGCTCTCTAGAGGTCTTGGGGGGAAAGGGAATCCACTGAGTGATTGGTTTGTTTTTGCTGAAGTAAGTAACAGCTCTTTTTTCATTTCTGTTGTTTTTCCTACCTAATGATGATTCCATTTAGGGACATCCATAGAAACACTGAGATATTGAAGGTGCTTTTGGAAACCAGGGAACCTAGAAGAGACGTTTTAAAAGGCTCAACAAGCCGCCAAATGGGTGAAAATTAACTGTGAAAGAGTAAGCATTTTTAAACTGACTTCAAATAATTTCTAAGTCAGTGGAGCATACTGCAAAAATCAGCCCTCTAGCTTCATAAGTGTGCAGCTCTCCATCACCTCCACCCTGGCTTGCACAGAGCATGGATCAGTCTTTCTTTGAATGAAGCCAAAACAGAAGTTTCATGCCAAGACTACACCTAAGGCACTCCTGCCCCGAATCAGTCTCAGAGATCAAAGAAGAGAGAGTCTAAAGCAAAAACTCCACCATCCTGAAATACTGTGTATGTGGGTCCTTGGCACCAGATATTTAATGTTGTAGAATCTCTCCTGGAGCACTAGAAGCAGTCCGCATGACCTTATAATGCAAAAACAGACTTTTTGATTCTGGAAGGCAAAAGTGTAAGCTGAGCAGTGCAGGAGCAACCCTTAGCATCTGCTATCCATTTGGAAAGATAYAGACAGCTCCCCATCTATACTGTTACCATTTATTAGAGTAGCATCTAGAGGCCCTTCATAAGGATTAGGCCACTATTACAGGTACTACTTGAACTTAATAAAGTAGCCCCTACATCAAATAGTGAAGAGAAAAATGTATACTGAGGTACAGCCTGTTTGTAAAAGGGCCAAGACAGAGGTTAGTTACTGCTGTGGTTATACACTTCTACTGAGTGTATAACCACACTACTTTATACMCAGGCATAAATGGGATCACAAGTAAAAAATTCCTTTGGTCTCATTCTCACCTAGACTCAGGTTTACCACTAAACTGCAAAAAAGCTGGCACTGATTTCAGCTGAAGCCTGCTCTCAGAATGCAAAAATGCTGGAGGTCCAGGTGAAACGGAAAACTGGACAGGGAAACCTCCTCCAGCCTCTGTCTGCCAGCTGCTGTTTCTGAGAGCCTCTTCCAGGAGACCTATGTCTTTCTAAGCTCTAAATCCACTCCTGAGAGCAAATGAATGTCTTTGATTTGTATGAATAAATTTAAAAATGTCCTGTGATTACAGCTTTATAAAATTCCGGAAGCAGATGGCAGGCACAGATGACACTGACAGTAGTTGTAAGTGCAAATAGGAGGTGGCAGAGAGGAGTGAGGAGAGACAGAGTTAGTTCAGGAAAACCATGTAAGAAAAAGATCTGTTACTTCAAAGATCCAACCAAATAATGAAAGCAGGTAGGGAGGATTCAATTGCCACAAGAAGGGAAACACAAGGCTCTGCTTCTTGAGCTTGTACAGAGTGTGCATAAATGTCTTACTGAACAGAGAAGAGAGGGACAGAGAGAGAGGTATTTGTATATTCAACTGCCTTTGACCATGAGGATTGAAACACTGCTCTCCTAGGAGATAAACAGCAGTAGACATTTTGGAAGCTAACACTCAGTGCCTGGATAAACACACACAATAAACCCCAGCTCCCTTCTCAGTTTGGGACCAGGAGATAAAGTTCACTAGACTGAGATAAAACTCTCTTCTAAATCATCTCAGGAAACAAAGTACTTATCAATCAATCCCACCAAAGTTTAAAAAATCATTATAGCTTTACAGGAAACCTTGAGGTGATGTTTACTTTATTAAGATGCAAGTGGGAATGTGAAACCATCCCTGGTGCTACATGAAGTTCTCTACAGAATATTTTCACTCTCACTCCAGGCAACAAGAAGAGCTTATTTCCTTCCTTCTACAATATAAAGAATTAAGCAATACAGAGGAAATCTCCTTGAAGATACTCAGGCCATCTTTTTCCCTCTGCTCACCATCTCTCCTTCCCAGATTTTTTTTAAACTCAGCACACATCAAAGTAAAAACTGACATGTGATTCCCTGAAGCTCTGTTACAGCTTTTTGATTTGGAAATTTCATTTTCTACCTTATGATGATTATATGAGTGAGGATAAAATGCTTGATTTGAGGTTCATCTTAGAGATGTAATAAACATTGTAACTTCCCACTGCAATGGAAAATGGGCAGGAAGGGACTATGTGCTTCAAATTATATTTGAGCACTTGAATATGGATAAAGATGTTATATGGTGAATATATGCGAGACTGGGAAGGGAGAAAAAGGAGGAAAAAAGGCTTGGTGGCTTAGTCAATGGTTTAGTCAGGTGCAGAAAAACAAGGCAGAGATCATTTCAACAATGCCATCCTGTGCTGGACCACTTGTTTGCCTATWCTCTTTGTGGGATGCTGTTTCCAGGTGGGACACCAGTGAGGCTGATAAATTTCAGCTGCTAAGTAGGAAAAAATAGCTTTGTGTCACCCTGATTTTCCTTTCATAAAGTTTATAAAACTCTAAATTCATCCATACCTWAAAAGGAGAAGGCCATCTGCTCAATGTTTGCACACCAATCCCTGAAAGAAAGATCTTGCTCAAGTTTGTCTATCAACAACATCCAGTGCTTTATGTCTCTTTTAAAAATATTCTTTTAATTACTTTGTTGTCTTGACATGCAGGCCTACCCTCAGGGCATGAATGGTCTTCCTGTGCCYCATCAGAGCGGGGAGGCATTAATTACAGAGATGCTGTGACAGAGCCTGGTGGAGAGCACAGTAAGGTCTGGGAAATGGCTGTGACCAGGACACTCCACTCCTGGTGTGGGCTGCAGCTGGGACATTCCTTTCCTACACAAAGCCACTCATCTCCCTCATACTCCTTGCTTGCTCTGGATTGCCCAGTTAGCCCAGGTAAATAATAAAAATGTCACYAGACCAATGACAGTGCAGCCAGCAGACTTCTGGAATATGGCTCCTCTATGCTCAGAATGGGCTGAAGATCAGAGCAGATCAACAGCCGAGAGCAGACAGCAAGCTGAAGGACAGGGCAGTRCAGGGCTTGGCAGGCAAGGCTCTCGTTCAAGGCTGTGTGCAGTAGGATTGATGACAGGCTCGTTCTTAGTGGCAGGAGCTGGCACKGATGCTGAGTTGTGGCTCATGGGCATCTGTGTAGGCATTATCTATTAACATGGAGACAGTTATGRGTTAATGTCCCACCTTTTCCATTTGACTCATGACCTTTTGCGAATTTAGTGACACTACTTGAGCATCTTAGTAGCAGATATGTGGTACTTGCACAGTATAGGCTTGCTGGTCTGCAAGACTTGGAGCCACTTAATGTGCTGTTTAGCTTGGCTGATGGCCACTGCAGCTTGTGCTTTGGCACTATGGGTGACCCACCTTGGCATTTTGCCTGTATCTTTGAAGGATTTAGGCTACGGTGGATTGATTTTATTTTTTGCAGTTTTTACTCCAGCATTGACCTTTGGCTGTCGGCAGATTGATCCCTTCCCAACAGCTTTGTTCATCCAACATTTAGACTTACATCATGAAGTAAAGGCTGAAGGACTTTTTTCCAGCTACACCTACAAATAAATAGCAATATCACAAACAGGCAAGAAACTGAAGAAACTTGAATCAACCCCAAAGGCACCCAAGTCTCTCACAAAGCAAAACCTAATTCCATCAGAGATGAAGACAGCTGGGRTGAAAAAGCTCTGTTTCACCTTCACCTCACCAGCTTCTCTAGCATACTCAGTCACAACTTGACAATGTTAGGAAGAAAGAGTTAAAGCCCATTTCAAAATGGATTTGTATGATTTTAGCAGCTAGAGAGCAGGCAAATTTAATGAAGCATCACATGTGGCCCCGCTATAATGCTGAGAAAACACTATCCAGACTGTCAGAGCCAAGAGTTTATTTGAATGTGAATGGCCACTTTATCAACTCTCCTTGGGCTTGCAGTATCACCTTCCAAAAATTGGCAATGTCACCTATGCTGGTTATTCCAGGGCATTGGCASTGGGGTTTGTACTTGGACAGAAACACAGAGAAAAAGAGATTGTTTCTGTGTGACCCAAGAGCTGTTCAATGCATTTTAGAGAAGCTATTGAGTGTACTGAACTTTTGCCACACAGAGGCTTAGGTTGCTTCTGAAATACCATAGTTCAGTTGAATCTGTCTTGGAAATGAAAGGTTATAACCTTACCTCAAAATAATTGGACTGCAGTTACTASTGATTCAGGAGCTGTTTTACACACAGCTCAGTTGCCTGACATAGCTGAGCTGTCGATGGGTAACRAAAGGGATGGTTGGTTACAGAAGGACATCTTATAAGCCCTCCCATCAATAAATTCTACTGACACAAGTCATCCTTAGCCTACACACATTCAGATTTTCAGTATCCTCATTTCAGTTAGGAGCATGATTTTCCTCCAGTGCAAACAGTATGTAAATGTCTTTTCCATAGCATATGGCCTTATAGCTAATTGGGCTGAGGCAGCTTAATACAGTTTTAAGTATAAGTGATGYGTTTTTGTGGCCTAATAAAGCCTTATGAATAGAAGAAGTCTCCAGGCACAAACATGACGATGGACCAGGCAGTCCTGAGGAGTTGCATCAGCCTAAAATTTTAAGGAAGCCAGACTTCAGTCTAGTTATTGTTCTAAACATGTGTATCTCCATTYCACTGACTTCTGCATCTCTTTAAAGGTGTGGAAAGACATTCGAGATTTTATAATTCAGCCAATATGAATGCTGTAATGTACTCAGCTTCCTATTTCTTTGCTTTCAATGACAACTTCATCTGTGAYCTGTAAAGCTCTTTCTTTGCTTTTCAAAATTGCATTTTTGCTCTTCCCCAAAAACTTTATTTGCAGCATATTATGAGTAAATGCAGGGAGAAGAAGAGAAATAAACTATGTGAGTTAATCGTCTGGTTTTTTTTATCCTGTCTCAATGTGCATGTCCTCTACCTAAGCACAGCAGCCTGGATTTCCCATGGTTTATTTCAGGTATGTGTGCTGACCTTCTTTTCATGCATAAATCAACTTCATTGATGTAGTGTTAGAACTTACGTATTTGATTTATTGGGAGAGTTTAGTTCTAAAAACTTTTATATTACAAAAGCGGTAAAACTTCAGTATAAAAATCCCACAGTATACTGCTGAGCTGAAAAGCAAAAATCCCACACTGGTCRGTCTAATGTCCACTAATAATAGACCTATTCCCTTTAGTATGGCATACTATTAGAGTAATGATGGGAATCGTTTAAGTGGCCTCTTTCCCTCCATTTTCTCTCTACGCCACAGGCAGTACCACTATCTTATTTTCATGTACACCCTATACATTTTATCAGGCAATGGTAGACTAAGAGGAAATAATGACGAGTAATTTTGTATTTCATTCCTTAGAAGAGTATTACATTCAAAGTATGAATGGAAATTCTTATTTGAAATTTTATCTGCGTCAGRAATAAATGAATAAACAAGAAAACTTTTGAATGAGAAGAAGATGGCAGGTGGTTCAACATACAGATATTTTGCTGCCTATCAAAATTGCATCCAGTCTCTATTCAAAGTTATGAACTATTAGGGCTCTGTCTAAGATATCAAGTAATGTAATCAAGTAATATCAAGTCTTGCTTTTCAGCAAGATGAATCATAAAATATGTTCTTTTTACTCTCAGGCACATTATACTCTCACATATGCATATGAGTACTGCATATGGACTGCTTGTTTTAGACTAATTTCTTAATTTTCCAAATTTTAACAGGACATCAGCTTAGTCTATTTTTTTATGTTTTACATGTGGCACCATGTATCATATAATTTTATGATGGAAGGAGCTCTTGCTCATAATAATGGGCAGTTTTTCAGCTGCACCTTCCTATGCAGTGCTCCTGTATCTAACACCCMGAAATTAATCACAATTCACTTTTCCTTGTTTTACATCAAGGAAAGAAAACCACAAAGATCTGGTCTAAGCTGAGTAGAGTCAAGCTCACCCATTTTAGCCAATTCCTAGACAGACCAGGCCTTAGATTTGAACTATGTTACTTGAATGGTGTATGTATATTCTGAAAAACAGAATGTTATATCAACAATATGTTGATATAATTGAGTATATKAACATATTTGGCATACAGATACAGGATTTTTGTGTTCTGTTACTTCGAGACTCCACAAAGCCAAAACTACATTAAATACATAYTGGATGGAAATTATGTAAATGCAAATCAATAGCAGAGCCCTGATCTATTTATATAGAAATCCAAGTTTATTTTGAAAGAGAAGAGGAATCAATTACTTTAGGATATCTTGCAGTGTCACTTTCTRTATTGTCACTAGCTCTTGCTGGAGTCACTGCTAACAAATCTCTTGAAACACACCCTCTATAATCAAGAAGCCAAGCAAACTAATTAACAGACCTGAAGTATGGTCCTTTCAGGAACTGTCTTTGGACTGTGCAGCCGCCCCAAATTAACAAAAAGAACCATGTGAAAATAGGGAATGCTCTCACCTTCTTCATTTAAAAGTAAGCTGTACTCTGGAAAACCAAAAGAGGAACAGCTCACATCAGACATCTGTCCATGAAGAGAAATTTAGTGTCAGCATCTCAAAAATGTCTGATTGAAGCTGTCTTGAAATAGGTTCTGAAGAAAAAGTGACAGTAACAAAAAAAATTTTTTAAAAAAACCAACCAACCAACCAAACAAACAAAAAACCAGGGATGTAATTTTCTTGTTCTTTTCATGATAGGAACTTCCATGTTTTTTTTTTTCAAATTCAGAAGAAATCACATCTTGGGCCGCAGGTTATTCCCTCTGCCACACTCCTCTTAAAATGGCATGGGCTCTCAGGGACCCTCTACACAAACATTCTTTATACAAGTTTTTGAAACCCTTTCACCTTTGTGGGTCCCTTCCAACTCACCATATTCTATAATTCTCTGATTAACACCTAGGCAAGGTGGCTTCATCCACACTTTGTTCCTGYAGTAAGCAAATAATCACTTATGCATTAATTGCTGAAGTGTTCTTCATTAATTAAGTCCTCATCTGTCACTGCARGTGTGAATGATGCTGTTTCCAGTGATGGAAGAGAAAGAAGCCCTTACCCCAAACATTTTTGCCACCTGAATCTCATTTACCTGCAACTTTATCAAGATCTCAGTAGCTTGCCCAGGTAGCTGGCATAGGGAAGGGCACTCACCATTTTCATTGCTATGCAAAGCATGATGAACAGTGATGGTCACCACCAGTTKGGCAATTATTTCTCCATTTTGTCATTTCAATATGCTTCTGAGGTTGCACAGAAAGCTCTGTGTCTCAGCCATATTTATGGGTATTCTCAACTGTTTGCAGTTATTGTGTCGCTCTGATTAATACTTCTTCCTCTGTGACACAGAAGAAGCTGCATTCTAATATCATCTTTATTTTTTCTACCAGATCCCATACTTTTGCATTAAAAAACCTACCTTATAAATCAAGGAAGTAGTGTTGAAGGTCCATAAAATGTGAGACCATGAAAATGTCATCACTATACATTTTATTTTCCTGTCTACTCTTCCTGAATCTTCCAAATGTTTTTAGTTTATTTATGGCTGCATTGTTCATTTGGGATACCTTATTCTTGAGAGATAGTCTGGCCCAGACCTCCACCTCCACTTTGGTTTAGGTTGTGTTGGGAATGGTTATTTCAGCTTCTTTCTTCATAGGCAAGCTTACGTCCATCCATTAGTGTCTGAGATAAGATTAGAGCATGCAATGAGTACTATTAATCGTATTTTTCCCAAGTCTGGCAAAATTATTATATACTAGTCACACTATTTCTAAGTATTTTATTTTTCTTCAGTGACCTATGCTGTTTTTCCTTTGATCAGAGTTGACATTAACAGGCTTCACGGAAGACCTGGGCTAGAAAGATCACACCGTACAATTGATCTAGTCCTGTGTGAATGGCCCTAGATTGCATGGATCAGCCTGCCCTGCAAAAATATGGAGCAACTATCACCTAGGACTCCATTTTCTTTTATAATAAAACTTGCATCTTTTAATTTACAGCCAGTGAATTTTAGTCTCCCCTTAATGGGAAGTTAGGCTAGCTCTACATAAGCCTTCTCACCTTGAAGCTGAGCCTGCAATCACTACAAGCAGATATGTGTCAATACAACCTGCATTGATATAACTTCCATATAACCTGTATAATAGGCTGAACTCCTGGTTCAGCCTGAAAAAAAAGAATAACATTTACAACTATGTATTTCAGTAATAACTTCTTTTTCTCTTATTCTGTGGTACTCAGYACAATGACAGCCTATAGAACTTACATTTGCCATCTGCATGTCCTTTGTAGGCTGAACCCAGATCAGTTCAAACAGTTCTGTGATACCTCTATGACTAAGACATAATAATTTTAGATGTATTTTTTTGTGCAATTCAGTGAAGTAACTCGCCTTCTCTAACARGAGTTGCCACAGGTTTATTACAATTTATCTGAAGGGTGTAAAGTGGTGTTCTTTGTCCAGCAGCTGAGGAGTGTGTGTGTGTCTGTGTGTGTGTATGTTTGTGTGTAATATGTGTATGTTCCTATTATTTTTTTAATATCTGTTTATGGAGGGGAGAAAGAATGCAACAATTAAATCAGACAAAAGGTAGTTCCATCAGATTGCTCTCCAAGMGGCACTGACAAAGCATTCTGAGTGACTATTCCAGAGCCATTTATTGTGGTAGCCTAGATAAATATTACAGCTTACATCTAACACCTGAAATGGCAGACCAAATAAAATTATAATAAGTAAGATCATGGACWCAATAGTAGAAAGAAACAGAAACATAATGATGCCAGAGTCAATCCAGACTGCCAATTTTAAGCCAGAATGAAAATAAGAAAACTAATAATAGATTCCCCAAATAGTGAAAAAAAATATTCATTCTGATGTTCAGCACAAGTATTAGTGCTCTTTGTTCATGAATGCAGCAGTATCTAAGTTATTATCTTCAGATAATTTAAGCTTTCATATGTTATCTGTACTGTAACTTGTATTTTGGGACAAGTCATGAAACAACAAACAATTACACACCACTATAACTGAAGTATTCAGCATGCATGAATTTTCTTTCTTCATTGTGAATATGAAAAAGTTAATCCAGTCCTTTCTTCATGAACTGCTGCAATACTCAACACAGAAATAAAATGCATTCTCAAGCATAAGGTTGCTGATAGAAAATGTACCATTCCAGAGTTAATTCAACAGAATATGTCACCCTGTGGGCAGTGTAAATACATAAGAAACCATGACAAAGGCACTTGTCACATTGTCAGAGTAATGTCTGATCCAGCACATGACACTGTGAAATGCAAGGAGTGCACTGTTACACCCTGTGTAACATGTAATGGAAAGGATACCATAAGAAAATACTTCTATTATTACAATAGAAAATAAAAAGTATCTTATTATTCATACTGCGACTTCCAGCCCTATCAACATTTCACAATCCATGATGCAAAGGAAGAAGGAGCAATAATTAAAACCAAAATCACAGGACAGTGRCCAGGTAACATTCAAATGAAGAGGATGGATGAAGGATGTGCAGACAGAGAGAATGGGCTTCACCCACCCTGGAAGCAGATGCACAGGCTGGGCAGCAGACATGAGCAGGCATGTGAATACAGTTGGTCAACATGAAAAAACCCCAAGACTTTAGAATGCTCACACCATTTTCTGAAAGACTAAAGCTTTGTACGTGTCTCTGTGGATTTACCTGTGGTACGATCATGTTCATCCCTTCCAGAYCATGTAAAGGAAAAAGCTCAGTTAAGTTAATTCATAATGCAGGCTCGCATTTTTTCCTTYAAGAATTGGGGAAGTCAGTCTAATACGGCATCTTTGTACAGCCTTACAAAAGAAGTGCATTTGCTGAGCATGCCTGGGCAGAAAGCACAACAAAGTCTATGCTTAATTCATAGCATGGCTGTAATTTAGCTCAAACTGCACGATGTTACATGCTTTTCAGTCACAGCCTTCACAGCCTGAAACCAGTTGTTCTCCAATTACACCTGAAGCAATGATGAGAACAAGTGTATTTCACCTTGTTCTTTCAGTGTGTCTCCCTGCAGGGAGGAGGAAGCACCTTCTTCATGCTGGTGCCATAGACACAAGTATACAACACTGCTTGGCAGCCCAGAAGAAATCTGATGGACACTGATTCCCTTTCCTAATGATTCTAATTCCTTCACTGAAATTCCTTATACTCTTACAAAATCAGTCGTCAGGCTAACCCTGCCCACAAACATTTACTGAAATACCCAAAACCCATGGAAAATATTTCTACTGCGATTATCCACATCTCTTTCATGAACAATAAACGAAAYAACAAACAAACAAATAAATAGCCTGAAAAGCCATGTTCTCTTCTCTCATGGCATTTGCAAGCACAGCAAGGGGAAAAATATCCATTTCTTAAGATGACACCCATATAGTCATTGCTATCTCAGCTCCTATTGCATCATCACTTTAGCAGCTTTCTTTACAGTTATTAGGATCACCAATAGAATCCTCAGCTCAAATGAACACATGCTTTAAGTCTGAGAGTGCTTAGGGATTTAAACACATACTTACAGTTAAACACATGCTTATGTCTTGTTATAGTGCCACATTCATCACTTCTGTAAGCAGGTGTGCCTTCATTAGAAGAAAACAGATTTGCTCTCACAAAGTGGATTTGAAGCTGCTCTTGTGAGTTTTCACATCAGCATTGATTTCAAGCTCAAGATGTTTTATCAAAAGTRACTGGTAAAAGCAAATGTCAGTTGAGTGGGCATGGACAAAAAGTGTAAGCAAGTGTTCAGAAAAATGTGATTTTACAGATTTACAGGCCACTGTGACAGGGAAACGAGACCAAAGCTGAAAAGTCCTTGCCAACATCTCCATATCTTATGAACTGGAGTAGACTGAACCTCTGTTTGTCAGCTGAGCTCAGCTGACACAGGAAGGAGATGCATTTTTCRGGCTAGAGGCCATGGATCACTTTTTATTTTCATAAATCAAGACAGAAAACTCTAACTTTACCACAAGTTCAGAATGATGTTCAATTTTTAATCTGTGATTAAAAACCAGAGCACGATCTGCTGAACAACACTCAGCCCGATTCTGACTGCTTTTGCATATTCTAATCTTGAATCTAAGCAAAATCTCATGCAACATCACTTGTTAATGTTATGATTTATTTACATGTCATTTAACTATCCCAAGGTTATGTTTAATACTGTCTGATAAGTGTCCAGGTAACCCTAATTCACCGTATGAAAACAAACCCTGATATTAACAGATCCGTGTTTGCTGCTCCAAAAAGATATTTCTCATGGCTCACTATTTGTAATCGTTGTTAAGCTATTCATATTCTAYCTCCTCTTGATAGTATTGAAATGTTTATTTTACTAATGTACATAAATATATACATATTCACATTTTAGTATTTTTTGTGACAGTGCACTCAAGGTAAGGTATTATGGTTGTATAACACTAAAGCTAGCAGTTACTGKGAAATGCTTATTAAACAGTGCTACACTAAAGCAGTATTGCAATGAAGGTATCACTGGCTTCTCCACAGAACTGGAAATAAACAGATAAATTCCAGCATTTGCTCATATTCAGCATTAAGTTTTCTATTAAGTTATAAAGAAAGTATTTTCTTTAAAGCCAAGCTAGCTTTTTGCATTATTATTGATACATGATTCTTCCATCTGGAAAGTAAAAAATACTAAAACCTTTTAACAATGTAAATGTCTTGGTGCCTTTTTGCATGCAAGTAGTTTTCAATGCRTATGTATCAAGTGAGAGTTTTAGACAAGCCCTGCCTTAGGCTCAGATTTTTGGCAGCAGCTTTACTTWGGTGACCTGCACCTGCACCTAAATTGCTCTGGCTCACAAGTTCTCAAGAAAGGCAGGTCAGGTCTATTATAAAATGAGTTATTTATTGAACAGACAGGAGATTAATAGACAAAAGGCCTTAAACAGAGTGAGTTACTACACAGGATAAAACAAAAGAATTACTAGTAGATTACATAAAACAATGCATTACATAAAGGTACACATATATTACGGCTAGCAAAAAAATAGTATAATTAGGAGTCAGTGTAACTTACCACTGAATTGCCGATACAATACAGAGAGACCATTCACTCATCACTCGTGAGAGTAACTCAAGACAGGCATCCCAAATTTTGAAGAGAGATCCCTACATATTTCCAGGGAATAGGCAGAAGAGTTCTGCTTTGTGAAAGTATGGTGTAGCTTTTATAGTTTGTAAAGTGAAGTGCCTGTCAATCAGAAATTCAAGCATATCTTCCTACAGTCTTGCTTTCAAGGCAAGATGTTTATTKTCAGCTGGGAATGTCACCTCCGTGGCACCAAAATAACTCACTACRAGACAAGCTGTCCTTGTTATTTCACCAATTAGCAAATTCTTGTGAGGGAGAAGATGCCCTGAGCTATCACACATGCTGATAGGTGAAAGATAGCCCCTCCTGGGGCAGCGGGGGAAGGAGGGGGGAGGAGGGCATCATGCCACAACTTGCTAAAAAATGCTGTCATTAAGGAGATACCAGTCATCATTCAATAGACAAGCTTTCAAATGAAACCCTTTTCTGGGGCAGACAGGGTGATGACTACGTGCAAACCGGATAAGGAAGCACCTGTATAAAAGCAGTTCTGTAGATTAACAAAGATTTGCCAGTTGTAACAAAATTATKTTGGCTAAATATTATAGGATTTATCTGTGCCATTCTCCCTCTCAGAAGCCTCAACACCTTTTTTCTGTTTTGGGGCCTTATTCAACAAATATTTTAGCCATTAGTAACTTCACACACATGAATGAAAATCAAATCCTGAAGTCAGAGTGAGTTCTGCCTGCCAGGTGCCACAGAGGACTATTATTTAAGGCAGAATGTGTCATGGGTTATTGCTGGCCAGCATGCTGRCCCCACACAGCTACTCTATCACCCCTCCACACACTGTCAGAAAAGGAGAGAATAGGAAGAACAAATGCAAGAAAATTCAGGAGCTGAGATGAAAATAGTTTAAAATGGGAAGGAGCAAGGAAGAAGAAAGAAAACAACAACAAATAAGAGTAAAACAAAACCAAGTAATGCAAGGAAGCCACTCACCTCCCACAAGAACACTGATACTGACATGTGGTTAGTCTCCAAGCAATGTCTACATTCAAAAAACCCCAACCCCTCTCCATTCATGATATTCTGTGGGTATCCCTCTGGTCAGTTTGRGTCAACTGCCCCRGTTACATCTTCTCCCAACATCTCATGTTCCACCAACCTTCTTGTGGGTGAAGCAGGGTTGTGAAAAGAGAAAGCCCTAATGCCATACAAGCCCTGCCACAACACTGTGTCATCACCCSTGCTTTAGTCACATATCCAAAACAGGGCACCATCTGGAAGAAAATTAACTCCACCCCAGCCAGGCCCTGTACAATGTTTATCTTTGTGTCTGTGCTCCCCATATTCAATCTGTAGCAGAACAAGACTTGACTCTACATTCAGATCATGGAGACCAGAGATGCACTGGCTTCAAGGATAACACTCCAKAGCAAATTCTTATTGGACAATCAGTTCCTTGGAGTCTGTACATATAAATACATTTTCTACTTCCTTAACCAGGTTTTTATGGGCACGGGACTTCCCTCTGAGAATTACTTCTTCCTTAGCTAAACCAAGCAACTATTTTGACTATTTGATATTAAAAATAATAGTTTGCCAGTTTTCTTCACATTTCCYGCTTTTTCTTAGAAAAAAGGAATGTCAGCCTTCCATGAAACATGAAGTCCACAAATGGGCAGTAAAACTTTCAGGTTGAAAAGAAACACAACCTTTGAAGCAAACAACCAAAGTGCTATTASCAGTCTTCATCTTTCTTGATAGAGYCCTTCTCRAGGTGTTTGCAGTTTGAAGGCTGTCTTATCAGTCACCACTTTCAACTATGAAAGACAAAGAAGACAGGAAAGGACTGGAGTGATTCAGAGGCCCTGCCCCACTCCACATGGAGCTCTCCAGCAAAGTGAGGAATTTCTCAGCCGGTTCAATGCTCCCTGCTTCCATGAACTTTAGAGCACAAAACTGTTCTACAAAAAGTTTCAATTCCATTAATTCAGGGTTTTTTAATACACACCTAAAGAACTGTCCTGAAAACTGATATTTACGTGAGTTTTGTTAAACTATTGTGGGCACATAAGAACCCAACCCCAAACGCAGTTTTATGGGTAAAGATAAAAAGAAAGAGCAAAACCCAGAAAAYGTGTGGCTCTGGTTAAGAATAGTTTAACAGGCAATGGAAGACTGGAAGAAATAAGGAAAAAATCAGAGCTCATGCCACAAAGACAATCACTAACTACCGCTGTGCTAGAGTGATGCCCCACCAGTTCCCAAGCAGTTGAGAGCTAACTGACCTAACTCCACTCTTCCCTCTGTTTTATTGTTGAACATAACTACATAGGGCACATRGGAGGCTGTGACTCTGCACAAACACTGCTCAGCAGTACCTGAAATGTTGGTCTGTTGTCAGCACCACAGGGGCCACTACCAGTCAGAASGAGTACAAATGCTTCAGATCAGTAACTGGCAGACAATCCTAATTCTGACCCATCTGGCAAACCTGCGAGTCCTTTCAGTCTGCCCTTTGGCAGTCCCCTTGCCTTTCACTGTTATCATACGTTACATTTTCAAAACAAAGACAAATGTCTCTCTCTCAATACTGTGGTGCAACACAAATTGCTCTTGCAATGAACAGATGTAAATTGCTTGAAATTATTTTTTCTAATATAGCCTGGTCCTGCTTCCCTGGACAGGATTTTGTGTTTGTAATGGAAGCTCTCTATAGGGATTTACCCGTAGTATAGCTACGTCCAACTTCTACATCTTAACAAAAAAGTAAAATTAGATTGATTTCCTGTCTTCAGTTCCCTAATCATAGCTATGACAAATAGTTTTAACTTGTACAGTTAAGTTCTACGCAAAAGCTTCTAACTAATTTGTACTTGATGGGAATTATTTCATGGTCACTAAAATAATAACTTCAGTGAGGTTGGCAGTGGGACAAATGCCTTTGAAGTCACTGGAGTTACAGTTGGTCACATCAGGCTTAGTGCAGACTCTAATGTTTACTGGAACTAGCAAAGCCTCAGTTGCTCTGGGCAATGGGATGGCTCAGGAGCTTGGGTTGCTATCTGTCTGCCTGTAAAGTGACAGTTGCCATGGTATCCAAGCACCTTTGGAAAGACAGCTTGTTCCTGCAGGCCTATGAACAGCATCCAGCCTAACTGAGCTCTTAAAAGTACTGTCGTGCGAGGGCTGATCAACAGCATGTACGCACTGGCCCGAAAAGAAAATGAGTTAATTTGAACTTGGTACTCTGGAGCTGGATTTTGAACTTCCTGAAATTGCAGAAAACCAAGAAGCCTGGTTTCTCATTTGTTGAGCAGTCCTGTTGCATTAAAACAGAAAAAAAATAGTTCCTGGACTGCCAGCAGTATTTAAGAATGAAAATGACCACAGCTGCTCTCTTTTGGGATGATTCGTTGACAGCAGTACACATTCAGGTGTATAATAAAAGCACAGTGGCAGCATTGAATCTGTTTGGAGCTGTACACACAGCATAACTTACCCAAGAACCTCTGAACAGGCTCAGGCATGACCTGGAAAGCARTCCTCAGACCTGTCAAGCCAGCTGCAGCCTAGCATGGATACATGTCTGGACTCCCTTATGGTGAAAATTCAGGTGCCTCCATCTGAATAGGTCAATGTACAAACTGGACATACATGAGTTCACCACACTGTGAGGTCACACACAGGGGCTGAATGAAGAGCAGCTTGTCAGAAAATGATTTGGAGGTGTGAGCGACAAGTTGACCATGAGCCAGAAGTGTGCCCTTGAGGAAAAAAAGGCCAGTGGTGTCTGGGGTGGCTTTAGGAAGGGCACTGCCAGTAAATCAAGCAATGAGATCCTTTCTCTCACACACAGATGCTGGGTGAAGGTCTAGGCAACACTGAACATTCCAGAGTGAGTCTGATAACAGATCACAAATGCAGTTAAGGGATTGGAACACCTTTTACACAAAGAGAGGCTAAGAGAGCTGGAACTGCTCCACTTGAAGAAGTCTCAGGGGGTCTTATGCATATGTGTAAATCCCTAAGGAAGCAAATAAAGAAAATGGAGTCACTCCATATTACTCTTCCTATTAACATCTCCAGTGAAGGAAGAAGAGGCAGTAATCACAAATCAAACTAAGATATTCCATTTAACCACGAGRAAAAAAGAAGTACTGAGAGGATGATTACACACAAGAAGAGGCTTTCCAGAGAGGATGGTAGTTTCTGTCCCTGGAGAGACTCAAACCAAACATAGCACCAAACAACCTGCTGTACCTGACTCTGCTACAAGTGCCTGCCAGCYGTGGTTGCAAAGGTTCTGTTGCCCACATGGATTTATTTGTTCCACTTCCTGCAAAGCAAGGGTGATACTGGCTCATTTTCCAGAAATTATAAGGGAAGGGGAAAAAATGCTAGTTAATGTCATATTTACCTCAATCTGTGAGTGATATTTTACAGTGGAACAAAAGTAAAATTATTTAAGTATTTGCAAAAGTTAAAGCACCTGTTCAGCATACAAAACTAGGTGTATCACATAGAGTTATACTATGTGACATGATTAGAGAGATGCTGTTAGATATACTTTCTGAAAGGATGCTTGGCAACAGAAAAAGTTGAAGCAAATTCTCACTTTTCAGCATTACAAGAAAAAGAAACTCTTGCAAATCTGAGGACTGTGGAAAAAAATCRTCACAGCAGTGGTGAAGAAGTTGCAGGGAAGGAAAAATGGCTGAGTTTCATCCAAATTTACCTAACACATTTCAGTTCACCCAAACCAAAGAATGTATTTTCCCCACTGAGAGTAGGGAACTAGTAGAATTTAATTTCATTTTCAATGGGTACCGGTTAATCTTTAGAGAATGTTTAACTCTAGCATCTATATCACTTCACCTTTCAAAAACCTTAGACATCTTGTGAAACATCTCTGAGACAAACATCTACAACGATTGTTTTTTTCTCTGTTGAGGAAGCATCATTTCAGCATGATGCATGTTCCATTTTCAGCACTTGCAGACTCACCAGTATTTTACCTCAGAGCTTGTTTATACACGCACCTTCCTCCAGGCACCCAATCTGTCATAAACAATGGAAATAAGACGGAAGTCTGCCTGTTTTCATYTACTCAATTTGCCAGCTCAATTTAAATCACTCTGCAGGAGGGAAACCTTAAACAATCAACAAAGCTGGGAACACCTACATTTTGGTCAGATTTGAATCTCCAAAAGCTTCTAAAGAAAATACCCTTTTAAGCCCAAGTATCTCCCTCATGACAGAAGAAGATGAAATGAGACATTTTAATTATTTGTCTGCATCTATGAATGGATGGATCACTTATTGAAACATTATAGATAATGTAACTTGAGCTCCAGCATACCAAGGACATGGACCTGTTGAAGAAGGTCTAGAGGAAGGCCACAAAGATGATTGGAGGGATGGAGCACTGCTCCTATGAGGACATGCTAAGAGAGCTGGATTTATCCAGCCTAGAGATGAGAAGGTTTTGGGGACACCTTAAAGCAATCTCCCAGCRTGTAAGGGAAGTCTACAAGAAAGCTGAAGAGGGACTYCTTACAAGGGCTTCTATTGACAGGATAAGGAGGAATGGCTTCAAACTGAGAGTAGATATAGATAAGATGTTTGGAAGAAATKCTTTCCTGTGAGGGCAGTAAGGGATCAGGTTGCCCWGGGARGCTGTGGATGCCCCATCCTTGGAAGTGTTCAAGGGCAGGCTGGATGGAGCTCAAAGCAACCTGGCCTAGTGGAAAGTGCCCCTATCCTTGGCAATGAATCTGGAACTAAAGGATCTTTAAGATCCCTTCCAACACAAACCATTCTATGATTCCTCTATTTACTCTGGTGAGCACTGTTCGTGTAGGCAAGAAAACTCTCCCTGTGGGAAAGATTGTAAGACCAGGACCCATATTTCTGTAATTAATAYTTCGCACTTTTAAAAATGTGGACATTTATTATCAACATGAAGAAGCTGGCCCTACTTGCTTATTTAGGCATTGTTTATTGTTGAGCACATGGTCACCCATTCAACAGCTCTCTCACAAATACGAAAAGTGAGTTCTACTAGCTCAGCACAATATTACTTTTATTTCCAGATGCTTTTTCATGCTCTGGCCTTCCGAGTTCTGCAGAGTGAGGAATATGTTTTATAAACACTGCCACACCTCCAGTCTGTGCTTAAGCAAGCCTTGGCACTGAAGTGTTCAGATACTTGCCCTGGGGAACAAGCTGGCAGGACAAACCAGTAGAGCTTWAAATTGCATTTAGCAGAGAAAGAGGATGCTCTACTGGCTTATCCATAAGGAACCAGGAACAACAGCACTTTAGGGAACAGCAGGGAAATACCTGCAAATCATCCCAAAATAATTAGAGAAGGCTCTTCCCAGAAGATGAAGGGGTGGATAGCCCAGCTGAAGTGCTTCTATACCAATTCATGTAGCACAAGTAACAAGAAAAAGCAGCAGGAAACCATGGTGCAATTAGAAAACTCTGACCTAATTGCTGTCACAGAAACATGGTGGGATGAGTTTGATGACTGGAGCACTGCAATCGAAGGCTACAGGRTTTTCAGAAGAGACAGGCTGGGAAGGAGGGGTGGGGGTGTCGTGTTCAGTGTTAAGGAATGGGGAGATTGTGAAGAGATGCCTCTGACAAAAAACCACAAACAGACTGAGACCCTGTAGGTGGAAACCAAGGACAGGACTGACAAAGGACATCCGGTGGCAGGGGTTTGCTATAGGTTKCCTCATCAGGGGAAGCATACCAACAAAGCATTTCACTTCAGATACAGGAAGCATCATGCTCACAAGCTCTCACCCTCATGGAGGACTTCAACCAACTGGGAAAATCCATATAGCAAGCAATCCAGGGGACTCCTGGAGAGTCTAGGGGACAACTTCCTGATACAGGTATTAGACAAGCTAACTAGAGGTGAGCTATTACTCCACATGGTACTCACCAATGCAGTGGATGAGCACATCAAAGGAGTTAAGATTGGAGGCAGCCTAGGCTGTAAAAACCACCCTGGCTGAGTTTGCGATCTCAAGGAGTTTGGAGCTGGCAAGGAACAAAATCAAGACCCTGAACTTTGTAAGAAGTCACAGTAGGAATTCCAGCTGTTAAAAAATTTGGTGAATGAGATCCTCTAGCTAACTTTCCTTAAGAACAGAGGGGCTGATCAGAGCTCTCTTAGAGCACAACAGATCTTTATCCCAGTGAGTAGGAAACCATGGAAGGCAGGTTGGAAACTGACATGGCTGAGCAAATATCTGCTCGTCAAACTGAGGAGTAAGAAAGAAATGTACAGCCAGTGGAAGCAGGAACAGATAACCTGGGGAGAGTACTGGGATACAGTTCGGAAGTGTAGGGATGGCAGCAGGAAATCAAGGCAAAGCTGGAACAGGAACTGGAAAGAGATGTGAAGAATACAAAAATGGATTCTGTACATAGGTCAGAAAAGAAAGTCCAAGCAGAGTGGATCCACCCTGGTAAGTGAGAAGGGTGAACTGGCAGTAACCAGAAGGCTGAGGTACTCACCAAGTTCTTTGCCTCAGTCTTCACTGACAGCCAGGCTTCCCACTTCTCTGTAGTCCCTGATCCTGTCTGTGTGTGTTTAAGGAGTTAAGTCCTTCACCAGCGAAGAACAAGTTTGGGGATTACTTGGTGAAGCTGAACAGTTAATGAATGGGATCTGATGAGAGGCACTCCAGGGTCCTGAGGAAACCAGCTGATGTTGTTGCCAAGCCACTCTACACCATGTTTGAAAAGTCCTGGCAGACAGGTGAAGTGACTGGAAGAAGGGAAACATCATTCCARTCTTTAAAAATGGGAGAAAGAGAGATATGGGGAACTATAGACCAGTGAGCCACACACAGGTGTTTGGAAAAATCATGGAGTAAATCTTCCTTGGAGATATGCTGAGACATAGAAAAGACAAGGAGGTGATCTGAAACAGCCAGCAGTTTTACTGGGGGCAAATCATGCCTAACCAATCTGGTTGTCTTCTATGATGCAGTGACAGCAATGATCAACAAGAGAAGATTGACAAATGTCTCCTATCTGGATTTCTGTAACAYCTTTATGGTCCCCATGACATCGTTACCTCCAAACTGGAAAGACATGGATTTGGTGGATGTGCTATGCCATGAATAAGGAATTTGCTGGATGGACACAGCCAGAGTTGTGGTCAGTGGCTCTGTGTCCAGGTGGAGGCTGGTGAAGAGTGGTGCTT